>NW_026015837.1:300000-418467 GCF_020379485.1 Brassica napus | reverse complement strand
TCCTCCTCCCGCCCCCCCCCCACTTTACCAACCCTCTTCCCTTTGCCCCTCCTCCAAACTCCTTGTCCATTTTAGCTCCTCAAATACCTCAGTATCCTATCAACCATCTCCCTTATGTACCTTTGGCGCCTGCATATGTTGGCTCACTTGATTCACAGCAAAGCATATATCAGGTCTGGTGATAGTCAAGTAGATCAGCTTACCTACCCACCATCCTCCATACAGCTTAGCATCCTCAAACAACTGGTTCTCTTCAACCTCCCCCTCACGCAAGACTTTATACCCTTCCTCAAGAGGTGTCTTAGCTATCTTCCCTCCAAGCACATCAGTCTCCTTCAGCATATCCATAGTATACTTCCTTTGAGACATAAACAAACCCTCCTTAGATCTGCATATCTCAATCCCCAAAAAATACTTCATCTCTCCAAGTCTTAATATCAAACACAGAGACTTGAGAAACTCTTTGGTGGCTTTAATCCCAGCCTTATCACTCCCTGTGATAATCAAATCATCCACATACACACAAAATCACTATGATCCCTGATGGTCCAACCAGTGTGAAGAGTGTATGATCTAGTTCAGACTTCCTGAACCCTCTCCCATTGAGAGTTGTACTAAGCTTTCTGTACCAAGCTCTAGGAGACTGCTTCAGCCCCATATATAGCCTTCTTCAATCTCAAAACATTCCCTGGCTTTACTAGATGCTCAAGACCAGGAGGTGGAGCATGTATACTTCATCTTCAAGTTCACCTTGCAAGAAAGCATTCTTCACATCCATTTGCCACAAATCCCACTCCAAGTTTGTTGCAATAGATAACACAATTCGAATTGTGTGAAGCTTGGCCACTGGTGCAAAAGTATCAATGTAATCTTCCCCATAAGTCTGTGTAAATCCTCTTGCAACCAGCCTAGTCTTGCGCCTATCTATCTCCCCATTTGCAAGGTACTTGATGGTGAAGATCCATCTGCTTGAAACTGCCTTCTTCCCTTTAGGTAACTCACTCTCATACCAAGTATCATTCCTGATCATTGCATCCCTTTCATCTCCTACTGAATCTCTCCAAACCTTGTGCTTCATAGCTTCTTCATAAGATCTTGGTATCTCATTCTCATCCAAGTTACACATAAACACCATGTGCTCTTCTGGAAACTCTGCAAAGGAACACACGGCTTGAGAGGGATGCTCCACAGCCTGGGCCATTGTAGTACACTCTCGTGTTTACCCAGTTGGAAGGATCCCTCCTTATCCTTGTGCTCCTCCGCAAGGTCTCAACCTGTTCTTCAGCCTGAACATTCTCTTGTGCTTCCTCTCTTAAACCAGTAGGTTCTCCTGCTCTCCCTGCTCATTTCCACCTGACTGAGCTTCACTCTCTACTTCCTGTGTGTCCCCTCCTGATCATGCTGACCTGAATCCTCTTGGTTATGCTCCTGCTCCCCTGATTCAGATCCATTCCCCCTCTCATGATCAAGAGGGGTTGTTCCTCCAGCTTCTCCAGTTTGATTAGAAGGTCCGGTTCTTCCTGGTTCCTGATCTTGGGATAATCCTATCCCTAGCCTCTCCAACAACACTCTCAATGTTGTTGCCTTCTCTGATGGAGCTCGGGACAGATCCTCTAGGTCTTCCCATTTCTTCTCCTCATAATACCCTTTAGACTCAACAAACTTCACTTCTCTAGATACCATAACCCTCCTAGTTATTGGATCATAACATTTGTAGCCTTTCTGAGTGATTGAGTACCCAATGAACATAGCTTTAGTACTCTTTGCTTCTAGCTTGTTCCTTCTTTCTCCGGGAATCATCACATAACATAAGCACCCAAAGACTCTCAAATGATCAATGTGTGGCTTGGCCTTGTTCAATACTTCAAAGGGAGACAGTTTCTTCAAGACACGGGTTGGCACTCTATTGATGAGATAGCAAGCAGTCTGAACAGCATCACTCCAAAACCTCTTAGGGACATTCATGTGGAACATGATTGATCTCGCAACCTCCATCAAATGTCTGTTCTTCCTCTCAGCCACCCCATTTTGTTGTGGTGTGTAAGGACAGCTAGTTTGTTGCACAATCCCATGCTTTGCAAGATGACTCTTGAAAGCATTGCTAGTGTATTCTCCTCCATTATCAGACCTCAGAATCCTCACAGTGGCATTGTACTGATTAGTAACATATGCTTGGAAGTTCATGAAGGCTTCTAGGACTCTGTCTTTGGAGGGAATCATGGTGATCCATGTGTACTTGGACTTCTCATCAATGAAAGTCACAAAGTACTTATGGCTGTCTCTAGACATACAGGGAGCTGTCCACACGTCTGAATGCACCAGATCAAAGCAATTCTCATATCTGGTTTCTGATGTTGGGAAGACAGTCCTACAGTGCTTTCCAAGTATACAAGCTTTCACACTCCAAGTGATTGAACGCCATACTTGGTAGAATCAGTTCAATTGCCTTGGCATGAGGATGTCCCAGCCTTGCATGCCATGTGAGATTATCACACCTATCCGTTGTGCTGCTTAAACACACAGACTCCACAGGACTAGGCGCCTCAGTTGTTTGGAGATGATAGAGCTGATGCTTGCTGTCTCCTCTGCCAAACCCTAACCCTTCCAGTCTTCAAATCCTGGAACTCAACTTCATTTGGTCTGAAAACCACTTGACAATCCAGATCAACTGTAGCCTTCTTAACTGAGATTAGATTGGATGTAAACTGAGGTAGGTAGAAGGCAGTGGAGTTCTTCTCAAACAGCTTGAGGTTTCCCACTCCTTCTATTGGGATCCTGGTACCATTGGCTATCATGACACTCCCTGTTGCTGCTTTAACCTCACTGATTAGTCTCTTGTCACTGATCATGTGGTGTGTTGCTCCAGAGTCAATGATGATGGGTTTAGATGTGGATGCTTTGGCAGGAGCACCCAGACTCCGGGTCGTAGCCAAAGCATACACATGCTTAACCAACTCATCCCATTCCTTCTTTGTCACACACTCATCTGCCCTCTTGGTATCCATTCCTCTCATATCTGCACTGTCTCCTACTGTCTCTCCCATGTAAGCTGAGTATGAACACTCTCCTATAACCATCTGCTGAAGTACATCCTTGATTCTCTTCAAGATTACACTCATCTTGTCACTTAAGTGCTCAGACTCGCTATCCTTTCTCCATGCCCTTCTCTTCATTAACCACTCCTTAGAAAGTTTTCTCAACCTTCCCCTCTTACAGCTTGTACCTCCCTTCCATCTTTCTGGCTTCCTGTTCATTTCCCACACATCACAAGTATATTTAACAAGCTCACATACCTCTTCCATAAGGAAGCTGAAGATCACATCTTGCTTCCTCCTTTCTTGACAACATCTCGGATTTGATGTGTGTGTCTCACCACATCTAGCTCCGACCATACTTCTCTCAGCCTTCCCACAAGCTGATAACACTCATCCTTTCCTTGTCTCAAGCCGCGGATCACCCCTCTGTCCTCAACGACTCTCACAAGCTTGGACTTGCCTAAAGTTGCTTCAATCTCACTCTTTGTAGTGTCTCCTTGAACAACTTCATTCCCAGCTTCAGACCTCTTGTCTGACCTTCTTCAGTAGCCATTTCCATGAAAGGTTTCCCCTTTCCATGACTACTCCATAACCCACAGCTTTCCAAAGCTCTCTTTACCCATCTTGACCAATCGCCATCCCTCTCTTCTTCAAGCTCCATGGTTGTACTAGATCTGTGCTTCATTTCCATGTTGAGATAGTTTGAATCCATCAGAATATCTCACACCACTCAGATAATAAAGACCAGAACTCAAGAACACCAAGAACACTCAAGAACCCTCAAGAACACTCAAGAACACCCAGATTTTATGAAAAACGAAATCACACTCTCCCCTTTTTAGCAACCTGGCTCTGATACCATATACACTTTTGTGTATTAGAGCATGATTCAACCAATCAGGGATAATCAGATGAAAAGATTAAAGAGATTAAGAGATTCTAGTGAGAGAATAAAGAGAGAGAGACTCAAAACTCCATTAATTAATAACTGATGAGGTTTACAAGTATAATAGAGAGAGCAACAAGGAAATTCGAAATGGTTAAGCATGTGTAGTCAAAGGACAGGCTGGAACTCCTTTTGAATCACTTGGCTGTGCTTTCTCACATGCTTGCACTAGTATAAAGGTAACTTCTCCTTTCCAGCATCATACAGGCTGTCAAAGTGATCCCTTATCCTTCCTTAACCTCACTTATCCTCTTTGGTCGAGTTTCCTCTCTTCTCTTCACTAAGTTACCTTCTCATCCCATCAGATAACTTCCCCAAGTAGTTACTGTGGTTAAAATAAAGTTACCACAGTAAAACTCTAAAGTTACTGTCTCAGCCTCCTTGGTCTTCATCTCAATAGGAAGAAGCTTGATTTTGATATATAAAGTAATCGAGAATCACTAGGAAGTTGAATAAATCTCATAAGAGTTAGGATGAAGAAGCTATCCCACTTTCAAATAAAGTGATCCCAGTTTTTCTGTTTGGGATATGATAGCTTCTTTGTCATTCTAATCAACAAGGATGAATCTTGATGTAAGAAGCTTGATTTTGATACATAAAGTAGTGGAGAACCATTAGGAAGTTGAATAAATCTCATAGGAGTTAGGATGAAGACGCTATCTCACTTTCAAATCAGATGATCCCAGTTTTCCTGTTTGGGAATATGACAGCTTCCTTGTCATTCTAATCAAAACAGGATGAATCGCGATGTAAGAAACTTGATTTTGATACATATAGTAATGGAGAATCACTAGGAAGTTGAATAAATTTCATAGGAGTTAGGATGAAGAAGCTATCCCACTTTCAAATCAGGTGATCCCATTTTTCCTGTTTGGGAATATGACAGCTTCTTTGTCATTCTAATCAAACCAGGATGAATCGCGATGGAAGAAGCTTGATTTTGATATATAAAGTAATGGAGAATCACTAGGAAGTTGAATAAATCTCATAGGAGTTAGGATGAAGAAGCTATCCCACTTTCAAATCAATTGATCCCAGTTTTTCTGTTTGGGAATATGTAGCTTCTTTGTCATTCTAATCAAACAAGGATGAATCTTGATGTAAGAAGCTTGATTTTGATACATAAAGTAGTGGAGAATCACTAGGAAGTTGAATAAATCTCATAGGAGTTAGGATGAAGAAGCTATCCCACTTTCAAATCATGTGATCCTAGTTTTCATGTTTGGGAATATAACAGCTTCCTTGTCATTCTAATCGAACCAGGATGAATCGCGATGTAAGAAGCTTGATTTTGATACATAAAGTAATGGAGAATCACTAGGTGTTGAGTTGAGTTGATTATATTGGTATGGAGAGAAGAGGAGTTGAAGAGGAGAAGAGATGGAGAAGCTTAGGGGGTTTGGGTGTGAATGGTACGGACGTCCGTACAAGGCCGTACATGGCCGTACCGTCCGTACCAAAGGCCTCGACCAAAACTTACCCAACTCGACCAAGTGAAACGGTAACAAGTGATGTGATATTGGGCTCATATGTGAGGCTATGGACATGGAAGACATTCAGAAATTGACCCAAGATATTAGCTAACATGTCCAGCCCATTTTTATCAAGTTACAAGCCCAAGAAGATTCTAAATCAAATGGTTTCTTTGCTGGCCAAAGAGAGTGACGAAAATTAGGTGGTTAATTGCATGGAAAGCTTCTCTCTCCTACATGCAAAGAATGCTTGTTTCAAAAACACTCTCTCTCCTCCATGCACTAGTTTTATCATTTCCAATGTAATAACTATCTAGCTTTGTGATCAAGTTTAGTCTCTTATAAATAAGTTGTAATCTCCATTGAAATAAAATAAGCTTTGAGTGATTATTTTTGGAACCTTGAGAGTGATTCTCAAACTTGTTTTCGATCATGGTGTGTCATATCCATTGGTCAAAACTTTTATGATTGTTGGTGTGTAATATCCTTCAGTCTAACTTGGTCTAATCTAGTGTGTCATATCTAGAGGCGATCATTATAGGGTAGTATCAAGAGACTTTCCGCCTCTCTTGTGTCACCTTTCGATCCACATCCCTTGATCGTTTGTTGCTTTCGGGCTCATTCGGTGCAAGGCTTATCCCTTACCAATTTCAGAGTGTATTCCTTGGGAGGTTTTTATCATTTGGTATCAGAGCCACTCTGAAAGCGGTATTCACTTCTGTTATTCACCATTCTCATCTATCCATCTTCTAAAAAAAAAAAAAGAAAAAAAAAATTTTGTTATTTATGTTCTACAAATCTGCTGGATCTTTTGGGAAGTGTGTATTCAAGTTTTTCTTTCTTCGGAGAGCAAGATTTGAGGACAAATCTTTTTGAAGAGGAGGAGTATGATGTGATATTGGGCTCATATGTGAGGCTATGGACATGGAAGACATTCAGAAATTGACCCAAGATATTAGCTAACATGTCCAGCCCATTTTTATCAAGTTACAAGCCCAAGAAGATTCTAAATCAAATGGTTTCTTTGCTGGCCAAAGAGAGTGACGAAAATTAGGTGGTTAATTGCATGGAAAGCTTCTCTCTCCTACATGCAAAGAATGCTTGTTTCAAAAACACTCTCTCTCCTCCATGCACTAGTTTTATCATTTCCAATGTAATAACTATCTAGCTTTGTGATCAAGTTTAGTCTCTTATAAATAAGTTGTAATCTCCATTGAAATAAAATAAGCTTTGAGTGATTATTTTTGGAACCTTGAGAGTGATTCTCAAACTTGTTTTCGATCATGGTGTGTCATATCCATTGGTCAAAACTTTTATGATTGTTGGTGTGTAATATCCTTCAGTCTAACTTGGTCTAATCTAGTGTGTCATATCTAGAGGCGATCATTATAGGGTAGTATCAAGAGACTTTCCGCCTCTCTTGTGTCACCTTTCGATCCACATCCCTTGATCGTTTGTTGCTTTCGGGCTCATTCGGTGCAAGGCTTATCCCTTACCAATTTCAGAGTGTATTCCTTGGGAGGTTTTTATCATTTTCCCCTCCCTCTTGAAAAGGATTTGTCCTCAAATCTGGCTCATCTGCAAAATAAGGAACCAAGTCAGTGATATTAAAACTATTGCTCACATCATACCTTCCTTGGAGATCCAGCTTGTAAGCATTGTTGCCGATTTTCTTTATGATCTCAAATGGTCCATCAATCCTTGGCATGAGCTTGGATTTCCTCTCATTAGGAAATCTTTCTTTCCTTAGGTGAATCCAGACTTGATCACCCACTTCAAAGACTCTTTCACGCCTCCCCTTGTTTGCTTGTTTGGCATATTGCTTAGTCTTCTCTTCTATGTTGCGCCTTGCTTGTTCATGAAGTTGTTGTACCTTCTCTGCCTTCTTCTTGCCATCAAGACTAACTCTTTCACACTCAGGTAAAGGTATTAGATCCAAAGGAGAGATGGGATTGAACCCATAAACAATTTCAAATGGAGAAAACTTAGTAGCAGAATGCACAGCATGATTATATGCAAATTCACAATGAGGCAAACAATCTTCCCATGATTTCAAGTTCTTCTTTATAATTGCACGCAAGAGTGTACCAAGAGTTCTATTAACTACTTCAGTCTGACCATCAGTTTGTGGGTGACAAGTAGTAGAAAATAATAGCTTAGTGCCTAGTTTAGACCAGAGAGTTTTCCAAAAGTAGCTTAGAAACTTAGTATCTCTATCAGATACAATAGTCTTAGGCATGCCATGTAAACGCACAATCTCCTTAAAGAACAAGTTAGCTACATGCAATGCATCATCAGTTTTATGACAAGCAATGAAGTGTGCCATCTTAGAAAATCTATCAACTACCACAAAGATTGAATCTTTACCAGTACGAGTTCTAGGCAATCCAACAATGAAGTCCATAGAGATATCATTCCAAGGATGATAAGGGATGGGTAAAGGCGTGTACAAACCATGGTTTTGGACTTTGGACTTAGCTTGTTTACAAGTTGCACACCTTTCACAGAGTCTTTCCACATCTCTTTTCATCCGCGGCCAGTAGAAGTGATCCTGCAAGGTCTTGAGAGTTTTTGCGACACCAAAATGTCCCATGAGGCTTCCTCCATGAGATTCCCTAACAAATAAATCTCTCAAAGAACAATTAGGCACACAAAGTCTATTATCATAGAAAAGAAATCCATCCTGCCTAAAGTAATGTCCAGCAGCAAATTTCTCACAAGACTTATAAGCATCTTTAAATTCAGGATCATTCTCATACATTACTTTAATCTGCTCAAATCCTAATAGCTTAACATCAAGAGTGTTCAAGAGAACATACCTTCTGGATAGTGCATCAGCAACTATGTTTTCCTTACCTTGTTTATACTTGATGACATAAGGAAATGTCTCAATGAACTCAACCCACCTTGCGTGTCTCTTGCTGAGTTTGTTTTGGCTTTTAAGGTACTTGAGAGACTCATGATCAGTGTGAATGACAAACTCCTTGGGCCATAGGTAATGCTGCCATGTCTGCAAAGCCCTCACCAAAGCGTAGAGTTCCTTGTCATAAGTAGCATAGTTGAGAGTCGCTCCTCCTAGTTTCTCACTGAAATATGCTATGGGTCTCTTCTCCTGCATAAGAACAGCACCAATTCCAATTCCTGAAGCATCACATTCAATTTCAAAAGTTTTATTGAAATCAGGAAGTATAAGAAGAGGGGCATTAGTAAGCTTCTCTTTTAGGCATTGAAAGGCAAGTTCTTGTGCTTCTCCCCATTTGAATCCAACTTCTTTCTTGATCACCTCAGTCAATGGAGCGGCTATGGTGCTAAAATCTTTTACAAACCGTCGGTAGAAGCCAGCTAATCCATGGAAGCTTCGCACTTCACTGATGGTTTTAGGAATCGGCCACTCTTGTATTGCTTTCACCTTCTCTTGATCTACCTTTACTCCATCTGCACTCACAACAAAGCCTAGAAAAACCAAGTGATCCGTTCCAAAAGTACACTTCTTAAGGTTAGCAAAAAGAGATTCCTTTCTAAGCACATCAAGAACAGCTCTAAGATGTCCTATATGATCATTAAAGCTCTTACTGTATACAAGGATGTCATCAAAGTATACCACAACAAATATGCCAATGAATGATCTAAGAACATGATTCATTAATCTCATGAATGTACTAGGTGCATTGGTTAATCCAAATGGCATGACTAACCACTCATAAAGACCATGTTTAGTTTTGAATGCAGTTTTCCATTCATCTCCTTCTTTCATCCTAATCTGATGGTATCCACTTTTCAAATCAATCTTAGAAAATATGCAGGAACCATGCAATTCATCAAGCATATCATCTAATCTAGGAATAGGATGGCGATACTTTACAGTGATGTTGTTGATGGCTCTACAATCAACACACATGCGCCAGCTTCCATCTTTCTTAGGCACAAGAAGCACTGGTACTGCACATGGGCTCATGCTCTCACGGATATGCCCCTTTGCCATCAACTCCTCAACTTGTTTTTGCAGTTCTTTAGTCTCCACGGGATTAGTCCTATAAGCTGGCCTATTTGGAAGTGTAGAACCAGGAACAAAATCAATCTGATGCTCAATCCCTCTAAGAGGTGGAAGACCAATTGGATTATCTTCAGGAAATACATCTTCAAATTCCTGTAAAAGACACTTAATTTCACTCGGATATACCGGTGTTGGGTCAGTAACATTCAAAAGAGACTCTTTAAAGATAAGTAAAAGAATAGATTGATGAGCATTGAGAGTTCTTTTGATTTCACCCGATTTGGCATAGAGACTATGCTGCTTCTTTGATTCAGGTTTGAGGTCTATTTCTTTCTTCTTTTGTAGCTGCAGTTGATCTTGATGAACTTCCTTTGGTGTTAGAGGAACCAGCACAGTCTTCTTTCCTTTGAACTCAAACGTGTGCTTGTTGGTGTAGCCATCATGTATCACTCGTCTATCTGATTGCCATGGCCGACCAAGAAGGATATGTCCAGCTTCCATAGGCAATACATCACAGAGAACCTCATCCTCATACCTTCCAATTGCAATGGGAACCGAAACCTGACTAGAAACCCTCATTTCTCCTTCTTCATTCAACCATTGAAGCCGGTAGGGCTTTGGATGTTTCTGTACTTGGAGGCCAAGCTTCTTTACCATAGTTTCACTAGCTACATTCACACAACTTCCTCCATCAATGATAAGACTACAGACCTTTCCTTGCACAAGGCACCGAGTGTAGAATAGATTCTCTCTCTGTTCTTGCTCTTCAGCTTTACTTTGCAAACTCAAAGTTCTTCTAGCCACCAATAACCTTCCTTTCACGGGTTCTTCTTCATATTCTTCTTCAATAAGCGCCTTACACTCAGACTCTGAAAGCTCATCCTCAGATTCATACTCTCCATTCTCAAGAAGAATCATGATTCTTTTATTGGTGCACTCATTTGCATAATGGCCTCTACCCTGACACTTAAAGCACTTAACATCTCTAGCTCTTGCACTTGAAACCTCGGCCTTTCCTTTATCCTTGCTGTAAAAGGAATTTGGCTTTGAGTCTTCTTTCAGTTGCGGTTTGCTTTCCTTTTGATAGCTAGACTTTTCTTCTTTAGTTCCCTGAAGTCTGGTGTTGTAACGAGAATGAGAATGGCCCTTCCTCTTAACTTGTTGCTCAACTAGTATAGCTTTGTGAAGCATCTCTTCTATCTCCACATAGTGCTGCATCTCAACATTATCTTGTATCTCTCGGTTGAGACCTCCTAAGAACCTAGCCATAGTAGCTTCTTTATCTTCAGAAACACGAGCTCTCAGCATCAACAGCTCCATGTCTTGATAGTATTCTTCAACAGATCGAGATCCTTGGGTGAGTCTTCTTAACTTCTGGTGCAAGTCGCGATGATAGTGATTTGGCACAAATCTTTTACGCATGAGAGCCTTCATCTCGTGCCATGTTTCAACGGGATACTCTTGGTTAAGTCTCCTGGTAGTCACAAGCTGGTCCCACCAACTCAGCGCATAGTCATGGAACTCAGTTGCTGCTATCTGAATCCTTTGGGCATTGGTGTAGTGCTTACAGTTAAACACCAACTCCATCTTCTTTTCCCATTCCAAGTAAGCATCCGGATCAACTTTGCCATGGAAAGGAGGTATCTTCAGCTTTAAACCAGCAAGATCATCTCTGTAAGTTCTCCTTTCATCATGATCTCTTCTATGTCTCCTTCTACTATCTCTAGAAGAGGAACTGCTGTGCGTGGCTCGGTTACGCTCATAGTAGTGGTCTGTTTCTTGTGATTCAGCATGCTCTCTCGGGGTTTCATCACGTCTTTCTCGTCTAGACTCATTGCTATGACCTTGGCCCGTAGCTTGCCTTATCTCTTGCCTTATTTCATCGCGAAGTTCCTTCATACTGCTCTTGATCATATCAGCAACGGTAGTGATCATCGTTTGGTTTAATTGCTCAGTCATCTGATCTCTCAATAACTTGTTCTGTCTCACGAGTTCTGCTTCATCTTCCGACTCTCTCACCATGGTACCTGATTCAGAAAACACTCAAACAAGTAAGATGTTCACAAGAATCAAATCAGAACAATTAGTCGACGCGGAAACAACTTTCAAAAGATTCAAAAGATAGAAAACTTGCAGATCACGGATTAGAGAATTCAAATCGACAAGACTAAGATTAGATCTATCAATTTTGGATTTATGCAGATCAGATTCAAGACAAATAAGAACAGATCTATCACAGAAACAACACAAATCAAGTTATTCAGCAAGTGATTCGACAGATCAAGCGATTCGATTACTTCCTTCACACGGATCGGATGAGTTTGATTCAAAATATGATAAGAACACTTAGATCTAATAGGATTCAACACAGACGATTAGCAATCAGGTGATATGCTACTCAGATGATACGAGAAACAACAACAGATCGCAGATCTATCAATGGTAATCAAAGAAGTTGAAAAGTTTATTTGAAACAGAAGAGAAATCGAAAACTTCCCAATCCAAAGCAGCTCTGATACCACTTAATGAACTCCTAGGATGCTTCTTTGGATTGAATTGGATAGATCCTTGTATAAACGAATCAGAGACTCAAGTTTATCAAGGTGATGGATCGTTTGGTGACACAAAGAGTTGCGGAATGGCTCCTTGATACTCCTAGATGACTAGCTTGGATATTACACACCAAAATAGACACCCTTAGTTGTTGGATATGACACACCAACGAGATTCACTCAAGACTTGATGAGAAGTAAAGAGAGAACAAAGAAATCTGATAGATTTGTAGAAAAAGGATTGTGTTTAAAAGAGAGAACGCAAACACACTTATATAGAGAAGTATGGAACAGGCTCCATATTCTCGAGATCATTAAAGGGAACAGGCTCCCTTGGAACTACAACAAAGACTAAAGACTTATTCAAATTCGAAAAGAGTTTTTAAAACATGAAATAAAAACCATAGTTTAAAAATAACCTAAGGTGGAACCGTGATACATCATCTAAGGTTTATGTAAGTAACTTGTGGCCTCATTAAAAACCTTCCTTTGGAAAACCCAATGGGACAAAACCAAAGGCTAGGAAAAGAGCACACACAAGCACTTGCTTAGATGATGATCAGTTTGAAACCATTGCTTGAATGGTGATAAGAGTGTCTTGATTGATCAAACGTCCATCAAGACCGTCTTCTTGCTTCCATGAGATCATAAGTAGACTTCCAACAGCTTCTTTGAGTCTTCTAGCTTTGGCGCGAGTGATGGGACCTGGTGGAATGACTAAGGCATCATCTTCTTCCCTTGATTGGTCTTTGAACTCTTTATCTCCATCCTTGTGCCGGTCCATGATCATATCAACAAGGGAGTGTTACCTTGGGGACTTAAGGAGAAGGGATTAGACCGTTGAGTGGATAAGGGAAGAGCGTGCCAGGCTGGAACAGGCTGTAAAGAGGCAAAGCGTGTGAGCCTTACCATCCAATCATCCGGAAAGCAACCTTGACTCTACATGCTTCAATAGTGCCCATTTCGCCTCTTGTAAACCCTAATGTCTTCTATATAAATATGTAATCTCACTCATTAATAAAATCAGTCAGTTCGAGTCTCTCTAATCTCTTAGACTATGGTTTTCTCTTAGACACTAAACGGCTCTTCCTAGTCTCTTAATCTTTCACAAACTTCTCTTAATCACTTCCTAAACACTCTCTTTACTCTAATCACTCTAAAGATCTCTTAATCTCATATGGTATCAGAGCCAGGTTCATTTGAATCTGGGGTTTGATCTTTAGAGAGTTACAAGCTGAACGTCTTTGAAGCTACACGCGAGTAGTCTTGAAGGTGTTGAAGCTGTGGTTCGTTCTAGTTGAAGCTGTGCTACGTTCTGTGGGTTTGCGTGATTCTAGACTCAAGGTTGGTGTGTACAAGATCCAAGATACAAGTTTTCAAGTCAAGCAAAGATGGAACAGGGGATGAACATGAGGATGAAGGTAGCGGTTACTTTCAAAGGTAGCAACTACCTTGTGTGGTCTCGGATGGTGAAGACTGCGGTGGGAAGTAAGGGTTTGTGGGGGCACATCACAACAGGGGAGGCTCCGAAACTCATTACTCAGGGAGGAGATCAAGAAGAGGTCTCCAATGAAGCGGCTGTGGAGAAATGGCAACAAGAAGACATGCTGGTGATGACGGTTCTACACGCATCCTTGGACCCAGATATCTTGGATGCCTACAGCTACTGTGAATCAGCCAAGGAGCTGTGGGACACGCTGAAGAAGGTGTATGGGAACATTTCCAACCTCAGCCGTGTGTTTGAAGTGAAGCTAGCGATCAACCGTCTGGCACAAGAGGACATGGAGTTCACTAAGCACTTGGGGAGGTTCAGGTCCTTATGGTCAGAGCTGGAGATGCTGAGGCCGAGCACAACTGATCCAGATCAGTTGAATGAGAGGCGCGAGCAAGACAAGGTCTTTGGTCTGCTTCTCACACTGAACCCGGCCTACACCCAGCTCATCCAGCACATGTTAAGGTCAGACAAGCTTCCGGACCTTGAGGAGGTGTGTGCACAAATCCAAAGGGAGCAGGGATCTATGGGTTTGTTTGGAGGAAAGGGGGAGCTCTCTCTTGCCAATCAAGCAGCTCATGAGGATTCAACCGAGGCTCCACAAGCAAACAAGGCGGCTCACGGGAAGTACGAGGACAGGAAGTTCAATGGCAACTGTGATCATTGCAAGAAGCATGGTCATAAGAAGAGCCAATGCTGGATACTGCACCCACACCTCAAGCCGGCCAAGTTCATGAAGGAGCGTGAGGGAAGGGCAAATGTGACTGAAGGTTCAAGTGGAGCTGGCACCAGCAAGATCAGTGAAGTGGATGGGCTTGGAGGCAATGATGGGAATGGGAAGTCTCTGGTGGCTTACACAGGCGCTTCAAGCTCCCGCAGCAATGATGACTACATCAAGAGATCAGACCTTGATGCCCTCTTCAAAATGCTAAAGGAAAACGGTAACACTTACAGTTATTCCTTTGGAGCTTCTATGATTGCATATAAGGATGATCACTTGATTAGAGAACTAGTAGAACGGTTAGAAGCTAGGAATGGGTATAGACATGCTTACATTGCTAGAACTGATAAGATGCATCCATCACTTAGTAATCTATGCCATAATGCTAAACGAGTAAGTAAACCATTGATTGTTGATTCTGGTGCATCACATCATATGATAAGTGATGAAAACTTGATTAAGGATATAGAACCTACACATGGTCATGTGATGATAGCAAATGGGGATAAGATACCCATTAGAGGAATAGGAAAGCTTAAGCTGTTTAACAAAGAATCTAGAGCTTTTTACATGCCTGAATTCACATCAAACCTATTATCAGTGAAGAAATGTACTAATGATTTACAATGCAATGTTATCTTTAGTCCTAATGATGTGAAGTTTCAGGATATTGAGAGCAGCAGATTGATTGGGAAGGGGTGACTAAGGGAGATCTCTATATGCTTGAAGAACTCACTTCTGTTCCTGATTATAGTTGCTCGTTTACTTCTGCTTCTTTGTTGAATAAAAATGCATTGTGGCATGCTAGAGTAGGACACCCTCATGTTAAAGCTTTGAACTTAATGGTACCAGGTGTTGTGTTTGAGAACAAGGATTGTGAAGCCTGTATTTTAGGCAAGCATTGTAGAACTGTGTTTCAAAAGTCTACTACCGTTTATGATAATTGCTTTGATCTAATTCACTCTGATGTGTGGACTGCCCCTTGCTTATCTAGAGATAGTTATAAGTACTTTGTCACATTCATTGATGAAAAATCCAAATACACCTGGTTAACCTTAATTCAGACCAAAGATGTTAACTTGAAGAAAGAAATGGAGCCAAAGGAGTGGTTTGGAGGAGTTTGGGTCTTGGGTAAAGATAAGGTTGTGCAAAGATAGGGATTAAGTCCAAGAAGGGGTTAGACATCATGTGGAGTAAGATAGGCAATGGTGCAAAGTTAGGGCGAGGTACGGACGGCATGTCCGTACCAACGACCGTACAAAGCAAGTGGCCGTACCAGACGTACCCGGATCGACCAGAATTGGAGTTTGGTTCAGTTAGGGCACAAGGAAGCTTAGGGCGTGATCTTGTGACCGTTGGAGAAGCAAGTGGGCGTGAGACAGCTTGTGACAGGCTGGCCAAAAGGTGAAGCACCTTTTGGAGCAGGACCACACATGAAGACAATCTTGGCTGTCCAATTCAAACTAAGCAAATCCAGCCATTGATTCCTTATCTGATCTTCTCCACTTTACAGCTTGCACAAGACCACTCCAAGACCAGATCCTGATCGTCCATCTTCAAGTCCTTTATCAACCATTAGATTTAGGTTATGAGATTGCAAATGTAAAACTCATATATAAGTCTTAGATGGCGATTTTGTAAAGACTTAAGGGAGTAAGGGGGATTTCCCCTCTCCACTTCATAAATGATAAACTTGTTCTTGAATCTCAAACCCTAATCTCTAATCTCTTATTCTCCTAATCTCTCAGTCTCTTAATCTTTGTTCCTAAGTCTCTTATTCTCTCATAAACACTCTCATCAATCTCTCTTCATAAATCACCTAGAACAAGCTCTCATCTTTCTCCATTGGAGTATTCACGCACACATACAACAAGAGAAGAGAACTCTACAAATCTCATATGGTATCAGAGCCAGGTTCATCAGAACCTGAGCTGAAGCTTCCGCAAGTCCACAGCTCACGCCTCAGCTCAAAACCAAACCATTGATGCTTTCCCTTCCAGTTCAGTCCCTTATGAAGAAGAAGGCTGAAGCTTGGCGAGTTCCCTTGGTTCCTCATCCTGTTCTCTACCTGCTCAGATGGAGATTATCCTTGGAGGCAAAGGTGTATGGAGAGGCCTAACTAACCTGACTCCAAAGCTCCTTGTCCAAGAGAAGTTCCACATCAGGCTAAAAGAGTATGGTGCCAAGAGCTTGGCGCCTAGATGTTCTGAAGAAAGGAGGGGTCTTTTGAGTTGATGGTACAAGATGGTGGCCATGAACTGAAGGAGAAGGAGGTGGGTGATGATCTAGACTCTCAGTTCCAACAACAGTCATGGCCGGTTTCACAAAATGCAAAAGGAATCAACCTGGTTCCTTGTTGTAAGCAATTCTATAAACCATCTTGATAATGAGCTTGTGTTGTTGACTGGTTGTGATGTTGTGATGTGATTGAAAACCTGAGGACTGTTTAAAAGATTACTAAATGAAATAAAATGAATTTAGAATCTGTCCCAGGATGCTTAAAGAGCTTGGTTCCCTAGTAATCCTTTAAGTGTACTAGTTATACTAAGTTTACTAGCAGTTGTGTAAGCGCTTTAAAAGGACTAGTAATTTAACAGTATTACTAGGATTACTAGGTATGTTAATATGCTTATCTCCGGTTCATAATGATGCTTGTTGTGATTGATTGAATCTGCTTGCATACATGGATTGAAACCGAATTGAAAGCTGTTGCATATAGTCTTGTGGCTGTCTTACATTGAAGCATTAGATTCATGTCTAAATGCTGAGTAAAGAAGCTTTAAAATGCCTAAGTAGCTTGCATAAACTGAAAAAGAAAATGCTTGTGCTTAGAGAGATTGCTTGCAAAGATAGAACTTGAAAATGACTTGTTTTAATTCGTTGCAATGCTTGTGAGATTGGGAATCAAACTTGATGATTAATCAAGGATTGATCCCAATACTCTTGTGTCTTATCCTTGCTGGAGTTTGAGTGGTGTTTCAGGTTCACAAGAAGTGTTCTCTGCTCACCTCCTATCCAAGACAAGAGGAAGACTTGAACCATTGTGTGGAGCAATGGGAAGATACTTGTGTGTAGAAGCTGGTTTAAGAAGCGCAGGCCACGAGGTTGTTGAGCTCCTGGTTCAAGACATACAAGCGGAAGACCAACCATTGTGTGGAGCAATGGGAAGGTTCTTGTGTGTAGAAGCCGGTTTAAGAAGCGCAGGCCACGAGGTTGTTGAGCTCCTGGTTCAAGACACACAAGAAGAAGAAGGTCACCACCTAAGCCATGAGGAAGGCCGGTGATCTGAGGGTACTTGAAGCTAAAGGCAAAAGGGTGGATCAGTGATTTAAGCGCAGCTGTTAGGGTGATGTGCTCCTGGTCTTGAAGTTCATTGAGGCTCATTTCAAGCTTGGATCTCACCTATTCTCGGTCTCAAGCTTGCGGTGCTAAATATTCAAATGAGCAACCTGAAGAGCTAAAGTTCAAGACCTGTTTCCTCCTTATCATTACAATAGAATGATAAAATGAAGCCTGTTGCCAACATTCTGTGGGAAGTCCACAGCCTGCTCCAAAGAGGGTAGAGAGGATGTTGTGACAATGGAGAGATGACTTGTTGTTCTGTCCATGGTGGTTCAGTCACCATAGCCTACACATCAGATGAGTGTAGAGAGGACAGTTGACATACAAAGAAGAGCATCACCAGGAGGGTGAGGCAATTTAAACCAAGACCATCTGGTCACGCATGGTAAAGACAGCTCTAGGAGGGAGAGGCTTATGGAGCCATTGCCTCACGGATGCTCCAAAGCTCTCCAAGGCTGCCGGTTCAAATGAAAGCTCAGCAGATGGTGAATCCGGTTCCAAATCCGTATCTGAGGAGAAGTGGGAACAAGAAGACCTCAAGGTCTTATCCATTCTCCATAGCTCAATGTCTCCATCCATCCTTGAAGCATACTCATACTGTGAGAGTGCTAAAGACCTTTGGAGTACACTTAACAAGATATATGGGTACATCTCCAACCTCTGTCGAGTATTTGAGATCAAGAAGTTCATCAACATCCTATCCCAAGAAGATGAGGAGTTCACTGTGCATCTAGGCAAGTTCAGAGCCCTTTGGTCTGAGCTAGAGATGCTTAGACCCCAATCTGTTGATCCGGAGGTGTTGATTGAAAGAAGGGAGCAAGACAAGGTGTTTGGCCTATTACTCGCCCTTAGCCCTGCCTACAGCGCCTTGATTCAACATATCTTGAGGTCTGAGAAGCTCCCAACACTTGAAGAAGTGTGTTCCCACGTCCAATAGGAACAATCGGGTTGTTTGGAACAAAGGAAACACTCTCCTTTGCTTCTCAAGCTGAAAGAAGCTCTCAGCCCAACAAGGCGCCTTACAAGAAGGGGGATAGGAGAGGTCTGAAGTGTGAACATTGCAAGAGGGATGGGCACACCAAGGAGAGGTGTTGGATATTGAATCCAAGCCTCAAACCTGCCAAGTTCAAGTGAACCGTGCCCATGGAGGTTCAAGAGATCAGCTCGGATCTCTTGTTTGTAAGCAAACCTCCTAACCCTTAGAAATTGTCTAAGTTGCTTGCATCATTGGTCTTGATTAATATGTCTAATGGATTGAACCTGTGGCATTCATATAGTTAATGCTTTAGGATTGTGCATTCATGTATTGATACATTTAAAAATAAGCCTAAATTGTCAATGTATTGTTTAAAGCTTGCATTGTCATTTTAGAGATTGAAAACTGCTTGTTCTTGCCTTGATTGATTGGCTTGTTTCAAGGTTTATATTTGCTGTGGCATTGGTGATCAAACAGGATGGATAATCTTGGTTTGATCCCAATGGGATGATCTGATCTTGCATTGAGTTGTGATGGTGTTAGGTACACAAGGAATGTGATACATGTAACTCGCCAACAACCAAGAATGTAAAGACAAAGGTCTTGTGCCATTGCATATCATCACTAGGACATGTTAGTCCATAATCTACAGGAAGTGTAGTGTGATTGAGTATGCAATGAGAGATGGCCATTGCATAATACCATTGGACATATCTAGTCCTTAGTCTACAGGAAGTGTAGCATGGGTCATTATGCAATGAGAAGTGTGTCTTGTGAGACTCTCTATGGTGATTCAAACACCCTAGTTCCTGGTTAAGGAAGAGAGTAAACTCACAAGAAGAAAGCTATCATGAAAGATGATCGTTATTAGACCATGGAGATGCATAGGATCATCACAAGCTTAGCTCCTTCTAGTCTCGGTTCTAAGCTTGAGGGGGAGTCTTAATGCATATGATCCATGGTCAGTAACAAGTCTTTTGCAAATGCTTCTACAAGGATCATCAACCGGACCAAGTCAGTGGCGTGATTGCGGCAAGAGGCTGTTCAGAGCAGCCTTGGCAAGTGAGGAAGAAGGCTCTCCATCAATGCGGCGTCAATGAGAGGTGATTGAGGAGAAGCTGATGAATCCATTCTGCCTTTCCAAGAAGTTGATGATGCCATGAAGATGGTGCATTGGTCGAGTTTGGAAACTCACAAAAACACAAGGGAAGTTCCCTTAGACTTTAAAACTCCTTTCAATCTTTTTCATTCATCTTATTCATTGCTTGTGCTTGAAAAGATACTTAAGATGATTATGATTGAATTGTGAGATTGTGTGCATCAAATGTGATGCAGGATATTCATTTTGAATTTTGAGATTGTGTGCATCAAATGTGATGCAGGATATTCATTTTTCTTGTTTTTGATAGGTACTGATGCACCTTTGGGATAATGTATCAGGTACCATTGCTTGAGCCTCACTAAAGATGTTCCTGGTCAGTTCCTAGCTTCTCTAAGATGGCTGAGAAGTCTGTTGAGAGGGGGAGATCCAAACCAGTTCTATGAAGAGGGCAAGCCATGTGTGAAGTGTTGATCAGCCTCACTGGTGTTTTGAAAATGATCTGGCCGTGTCCTAGCTTCTCTAAGATGACTGTGAAGTCAGTTGAGAGGGGGAGACTTCAAACCGGTTCCATGAAGAGGTGAAGCTGAGATGTGAAGTGTGCGCAAAGCTGAGAAAAGTTGCTGCACCTATTAGGCCGTGATCCAGAGCTTCTTGTGTCCAACCATATTGGTTCTAAGGCACAAGAGCTCACTGGCCAATCCCTAGGCTTTGGAGAGCTCTACTCTTTTTCCCTTGCAAGGTTTTGTCCCAATGGGTTTTCCTTGTAAGGTTTTTAATGAGGGAGACTCTTCAGAGTTCCAAGCTTGGCTTAGGATCTCCTAAAGTCAAGCTTGAGGGGGAGTGTTAACTTGAAGAAAGAAATGGAGCCAAAGGAGTGGTTTGGAGGAGTTTGGGTCTTGGGTAAAGATAAGGTTGTGCAAAGATAGGGATTAAGTCCAAGAAGGGGTTAGACATCATGTGGAGTAAGATAGGCAATGGTGCAAAGTTAGGGCGAGGTACGGACGGCATGTCCGTACCAACGACCGTACAAAGCAAGTGGCCGTACCAGACGTACCCGGATCGACCAGAATTGGAGTTTGGTTCAGTTAGGGCACAAGGAAGCTTAGGGCGTGATCTTGTGACCGTTGGAGAAGCAAGTGGGCGTGAGACAGCTTGTGACAGGCTGGCCAAAAGGTGAAGCACCTTTTGGAGCAGGACCACACATGAAGACAATCTTGGCTGTCCAATTCAAACTAAGCAAATCCAGCCATTGATTCCTTATCTGATCTTCTCCACTTTACAGCTTGCACAAGACCACTCCAAGACCAGATCCTGATCGTCCATCTTCAAGTCCTTTATCAACCATTAGATTTAGGTTATGAGATTGCAAATGTAAAACTCATATATAAGTCTTAGATGGCGATTTTGTAAAGACTTAAGGGAGTAAGGGGGATTTCCCCTCTCCACTTCATAAATGATAAACTTGTTCTTGAATCTCAAACCCTAATCTCTAATCTCTTATTCTCCTAATCTCTCAGTCTCTTAATCTTTGTTCCTAAGTCTCTTATTCTCTCATAAACACTCTCATCAATCTCTCTTCATAAATCACCTAGAACAAGCTCTCATCTTTCTCCATTGGAGTATTCACGCACACATACAACAAGAGAAGAGAACTCTACAAATCTCATAAAAGATAGGGTACTTGATGCATTTAGGAACTTTCAAACTTATGTAACTAACCATTATCATGCTAAGATTAAAATTTTGAGATCAGATAATGGAGGGGAGTACACGAGTCATGCATTCAAGCAACACCTATCACAACATGGGATCCTACATCAAACAAGCTGTCCTTATACTCCACAGCAAAATGGAGTAGCTGAGAGGAAGAATAGGCATCTCATGGAAGTGGCAAGGTCACTTATGTTTCAGAGTAATGTTCCAAAGAGATTTTGGAGTGATGCGGTTGCCACTGCTTGTTACCTAATAAACAGAACCCCAACCAAAGTTCTGAATGAGAAGGCTCCATTTGAAGTTCTGAACAGGTACAAGCCAGCTCTTGATTATTTGCGAGTCTTTGGGTGCCTATGCTTTGTACTCAAACCAGGAGAGATGATCAACAAGCTAGAAGCAAGGAGTACTAAGGCTGTGTTCATAGGATACTCAACTACACAGAAAGGATACAAATGCTATGATCCTATAGCAAGGAGAGTTCTTGTATCTAGAGATGTGAAGTTCTTGGAAGATAGAGGATACTATGAAGAAAAGAATCAAGAAGACCTGAAGGATTTAACATCAGACAAGGCCACCACCTTGCGGATCATTCTTGAAGGTCTTGGAATCAGTACATCCCAGGATCCAAGGAATCACGCAACTACACCTCCTGAAGTTGGTTCACCATCCCACCTTGATCATGAGGGAGGAGAGGAGCATGAGGAGCCTATGCAAGAGGCCAACCAAGATGAAGGAGGAGTAGAGAATGAAGGAGAAGAGAGCATAGGCTCGGATGGTCATGGACATGATCATGGTGTGACACAAACACCTTCTCAAAATGAAGTGGTAGAAGAACAACAGGAAGAAGAACCGGTTGTGCAGCCACTGAGAAGGAGTACAAGGATAAGGAAGGATCCTTCCAGTTGGGTAAACACGAGAGTGTACTACAATGCCCAAGCTATGGAGCATCCTTCTCAAGCCGTGTGCTCCTTTACTCAATATCCAGAAGCACATTGCGCTTTCATGGTAAACTTGGATGAGAATCACATCCCAAGAAGCTATGAAGAAGCAATGAAAGATAAAGAATGGAAGGAATCAGTTGGAGATGAGGCAGGAGCAATGATCAAGAATGATACATGGTATGAAAGTGAGTTACCAAAAGGGAAGAAGGCTGTGACTAGTAGATGGATATTCACAATCAAGTACAAAGCGGATGGAAAGATTGAGAGGAAGAAGTCAAGGCTAGTTGCAAGAGGTTTCACTCAAACTTATGGAGAAGACTACATAGAAACCTTTGCACCAGTAGCTAAACTCCACACAATCCGGATTGTACTGAGCTTAGCTGTGAATCTTGGATGGGGGTTATGGCAAATGGATGTGAAGAATGCGTTTCTACAAGGTGAACTTGAGGATGAAGTGTATATGCATCCACCTCCAGGCCTTGAACACTTAGTGAAGAGTGGAAATGTGTTGAGGCTGAAGAAAGCCATCTATGGGCTGAAGCAATCACCAAGAGCTTGGTACAACAAGTTGAGTACTACTCTGAATGGCCGAGGCTTCAAGAAGTCTGAACTAGATCACACCCTCTTCACACTCACGACTCCCTCAGGTATGATTGCACTTCTTGTGTATGTTGATGATATCATTATCACAGGGAGTGATAAGGAAGGTATCATAGCAACCAAGGAGTTTCTTAAATCCATGTTTGAGATTAAAGACTTGGGAGAAATGAAATACTTTCTTGGAATTGAGATATGTAGATCCAAGGAAGGTTTGTTCATGTCCCAAAGGAAGTATACACTTGATCTTTTGAAAGGTGCAGGTGCTTATGGAGGCAAGACAGCAAGGATGCCTATGGAGGATGGCTACAAAGTCCCACGAGAAGGGGAGATTGAAGACAGCAAACCTTATCAGGATCCTAAACTCTATAGAAAACTAGTTGGCAAATTGATTTATCTCACTATAACTAGACCTGACATTTGTTTTGCTGTGAATCAGGTGAGTCAACACATGCAAGTACCTAAGGAACATCATTGGCGCATGGTGGAAAGGATCTTGATGTATCTCAACGGCTCACCTGATCAAGGAGTATGGATGGGCTGCAATGGAAGCACTGAAGTGGTGGGATACTGTGATGCGGATTGGGCTGGTGATAGAGCAGACAGGAGATCAACCACAGGCTATTGCACATTCATTGGAGGCAACTTGGTGACTTGGAAGAGTAAGAAGCAGAAGGTGGTGTCTTGCTCAAGTGCAGAAGCTGAGTATAGAGCTATGCTGAAGCTCACCAACGAGTTAGTATGGATCAAAGGCATCTTGAAGCATTTGGAGATTGATCAAGCCACGCCAATGACCATGCATTGTGACAACCAAGCAGCTATCCACATAGCCTCCAACTCGGTGTTCCATGAGAGAACCAAGCACATTGAAGTTGATTGCCACAAGGTGAGGCAGATGATCATCTTAGGAGTCATCTTGCCATGCTACACAAGAAGTGAAGATCAGTTAGCGGATGTGTTCACCAAGGCTGCAAGGCAGAAGACAATGGAGTCCATTCACATACGGTTGGGCCTCATTGATCTTGGGAAGAGAAGGAGCTGATCCCCTTGGCTGTGAGGTCTTTACTCTTTTTCCCTTATCAAGGTTTTATCCCAATGGGTTTTCCTTGGTAAGGTTTTTAATGAGGAAGATCTCATAGCTATCCAAGCTTAGGCTTTCACAAAGCTAAGCTTGAGGGGGAGTGTTGAGTTGAGTTGATTATATTGGTATGGAGAGAAGAGGAGTTGAAGAGGAGAAGAGATGGAGAAGCTTAGGGGGTTTGGGTGTGAATGGTACGGACGTCCGTACAAGGCCGTACATGGCCGTACCGTCCGTACCAAAGGCCTCGACCAAAACTTACCCAACTCGACCAAGTGAAACGGTAACAAGGGAGTGCTACCTTGGGGACTTAAGGAGAAGGGATTAGACCGTTGAGTGGATAAGGGAAGAGCGTGCCAGGCTGGAACAGGCTGTAAAGAGGCAAAGCGTGTGAGCCTTACCATCCAATCATCCGGAAAGCAACCTTGACTCTACATGCTTCAATAGTGCCCATTTCGCCTCTTGTAAACCCTAATGTCTTCTATATAAATATGTAACCTCACTCATTAATAAAATCAGTCAGTTCGAGTCTCTCTAATCTCTTAGACTATGGTTTTCTCTTAGACACTAAACGGCTCTTCCTAGTCTCTTAATCTTTCACAAACTTCTCTTAATCACTTCCTAAACACTCTCTTTACTCTAATCACTCTAAAGATCTCTTAATCTCATACTAGGAAGTTGAATAAATCTCATAGGAGTTAGGATGAAGAAGCTATCCCACTTTCAAAATCAGGTGATCCCAGTTTTCCTGTTTGGGAATATGATAGCTTCTTTGTCATTCTAATCAAACCAGGATGAATCGTGATGTAAGAAGCTTGAATTGGATACATAAAGTAGTGGAGAACCATTAGGAAGTTGAATAAATCTCATAGGAGTTAGGATGAAGAAGCTATCCCACTTTCAAATCAGGTGATCCCAGTTTTCCTGTTTGGGAATATGACAGCTTCCTTGTCATTCTAATCAAACAAAGATGAATCGCGATGTAAGAAGCTTTATTTTGACACATAAAGTAATGGAGAATCACTAGGAAGTTGAATAAATCTCATAGGAGTTAGGATGAAGACACTATCCCACTTTCAAATCAAGTGATCCCAGTTTTTCTGTTTGGGAATATGACAGCTTCTTTGTCATTCTAATCGAACCAGAATGAATCGCGATGTAAGAAGTTTGATTTGGATACATAAAGTAATGGAGAATCATTAGGAAGTTGAATAAATCTCATAGGAGTTAGGATGAAGAACCTATCCCACTTTCAAATCAGGTGATCCCAGTTTTTCTGTTTGGGAATATGATAGCTTCTTTGTCATTCTAATCAAACAAGGATGAATCTTGATGTAAGAAGCTTGATTTTGATACATAATATGAGATTAAGAGATCTTTAGAGTGATTAGAGTAAAGAGAGTGTTTAGGAAGTGATTAAGAGAAGTTTGTGAAAGATTAAGAGACTAGGAAGAGCCGTTTAGTGTCTAAGAGAAAACCATAGTCTAAGAGATTAGAGAGACTCGAACTAGCTGATCTTATTAATGAGTGAGGTTACATATTTATATAGAAGACATTAGGGTTTACAAGAGGCGAAATGGGCACTATTGAAGCATGTAGAGTCAAGGTTGCTTTCCGGATGATTGGATGGTAAGGCTCACACGCTTTGCCTCTTTACAGCCTGTTCCAGCCTGGCACGCTCTTCCCTTATCCACTCAACGGTCTAATCCCTTCTCCTTAAGTCCCCAAGGTAACCCTCCCTTGTTACCGTTTCACTTGGTCGAGTTGGGTAAGTTTTGGTCGAGGCCTTTGGTACGGACGGTACGGCCATGTACGGCCTTGTACGGACGTCCGTACCATTCACACCCAAACCCCCTAAGCTTCTCCATCTCTTCTCCTCTTCAACTCCTCTTCTCTCCATACCAATATAATCAACTCAACTCAACACTCCCCCTCAAGCTTAGCTTTGTGAAAGCCTAAGCTTGGATAGCTATGAGATCTTCCTCATTAAAAACCTTACCAAGGAAAACCCATTGGGATAAAACCTTGATAAGGGAAAAAGAGTAAAGACCTCACAGCCAAGGGGATCAGCTCCTTCTCTTCCCAAGATCAATGAGGCCCAACCGTATGTGAATGGACTCCATTGTCTTCTGCCTTGCAGCCTTGGTGAACACATCCGCTAACTGATCTTCACTTCTTGTGTAGCATGGCAAGATGACTCCTAAGATGATCATCTGCCTCACCTTGTGGCAATCAACTTCAATGTGCTTGGTTCTCTCATGGAACACCGAGTTGGAGGCTATGTGGATAGCTGCTTGGTTGTCACAATGCATGGTCATTGGCGTGGCTTGATCAATCTCCAAATGCTTCAAGATGCCTTTGATCCATACTAACTCGTTGGTGAGCTTCAGCATAGCTCTATACTCAGCTTCTGCACTTGAGCAAGACACCACCTTCTGCTTCTTACTCTTCCAAGTCACCAAGTTGCCTCCAATGAATGTGCAATAGCCTGTGGTTGATCTCCTGTCTGCTCTATCACCAGCCCAATCCGCATCACAGTATCCCACCACTTCAGTGCTTCCATTGCAACCCATCCATACTCCTTGATCAGGTGAGCCGTTGAGATACATCAAGATCCTTTCCACCATGCGCCAATGATGTTCCTTAGGTACTTGCATGTGTTGACTCACCTGATTCACAGCAAAACAAATGTCAGGTCTAGTTATAGTGAGATAAATCAATTTGCCAACTAGTTTTCTATAGAGTTTAGGATCCTGATAAGGTTTGCTGTCTTCAATCTCCCCCTCTCGTGGGACTTTGTAGCCATCCTCCATAGGCATCCTTGCTGTCTTGCCTCCATAAGCACCTGCACCTTTCAAAAGATCAAGTGTATACTTCCTTTGGGACATGAACAAACCTTCCTTGGATCTACATATCTCAATTCCAAGAAAGTATTTCATTTCTCCCAAGTCTTTAATCTCAAACATGGATTTAAGAAACTCCTTGGTTGCTATGATACCTTCCTTATCACTCCCTGTGATAATGATATCATCAACATACACAAGAAGTGCAATCATACCTGAGGGAGTCGTGAGTGTGAAGAGGGTGTGATCTAGTTCAGACTTCTTGAAGCCTCGGCCATTCAGAGTAGTACTCAACTTGTTGTACCAAGCTCTTGGTGATTGCTTCAGCCCATAGATGGCTTTCTTCAGCCTCAACACATTTCCACTCTTCACTAAGTGTTCAAGGCCTGGAGGTGGATGCATATACACTTCATCCTCAAGTTCACCTTGTAGAAACGCATTCTTCACATCCATTTGCCATAACCCCCATCCAAGATTCACAGCTAAGCTCAGTACAATCCGGATTGTGTGGAGTTTAGCTACTGGTGCAAAGGTTTCTATGTAGTCTTCTCCATAAGTTTGAGTGAAACCTCTTGCAACTAGCCTTGACTTCTTCCTCTCAATCTTTCCATCCGCTTTGTACTTGATTGTGAATATCCATCTACTAGTCACAGCCTTCTTCCCTTTTGGTAACTCACTTTCATACCATGTATCATTCTTGATCATTGCTCCTGCCTCATCTCCAACTGATTCCTTCCATTCTTTATCTTTCATTGCTTCTTCATAGCTTCTTGGGATGTGATTCTCATCCAAGTTTACCATGAAAGCGCAATGTGCTTCTGGATATTGAGTAAAGGAGCACACGGCTTGAGAAGGATGCTCCACAGCTTGGGCATTGTAGTACACTCTCGTGTTTACCCAACTGGAAGGATCCTTCCTTATCCTTGTACTCCTTCTCAGTGGCTGCACAACCGGTTCTTCTTCCTGTTGTTCTTCTACCACTTCATTTTGAGAAGGTGTTTGTGTCACACCATGATCATGTCCATGACCATCCGAGCCTATGCTCTCTTCTCCTTCATTCTCTACTCCTCCTTCATCTTGGTTGGCCTCTTGCATAGGCTCCTCATGCTCCTCTCCTCCCTCATGATCAAGGTGGGATGGTGAACCAACTTCAGGAGGTGTAGTTGCGTGATTCCTTGGATCCTGGGATGTACTGATTCCAAGACCTTCAAGAATGATCCGCAAGGTGGTGGCCTTGTCTGATGTTAAATCCTTCAGGTCTTCTTGATTCTTTTCTTCATAGTATCCTCTATCTTCCAAGAACTTCACATCTCTAGATACAAGAACTCTCCTTGCTATAGGATCATAGCATTTGTATCCTTTCTGTGTAGTTGAGTATCCTATGAACACAGCCTTAGTACTCCTTGCTTCTAGCTTGTTGATCATCTCTCCTGGTTTGAGTACAAAGCATAGGCACCCAAAGACTCGCAAATAATCAAGAGCTGGCTTGTACCTGTTCAGAACTTCAAATGGAGCCTTCTCATTCAGAACTTTGGTTGGGGTTCTGTTTATTAGGTAACAAGCAGTGGCAACCGCATCACTCCAAAATCTCTTTGGAACATTACTCTGAAACATAAGTGACCTTGCCACTTCCATGAGATGCCTATTCTTCCTCTCAGCTACTCCATTTTGCTGTGGAGTATAAGGACAGCTTGTTTGATGTAGGATCCCATGTTGTGATAGGTGTTGCTTGAATGCATGACTCGTGTACTCCCCTCCATTATCTGATCTCAAAATTTTAATCTTAGCATGATAATGGTTAGTTACATAAGTTTGAAAGTTCCTAAATGCATCAAGTACCCTATCTTTTATGAGATTTGTAGAGTTCTCTTCTCTTGTTGTATGTGTGCTTGAATACTCCAATGGAGAAAGATGAGAGCTTGTTCTAGGTGATTTATGAAGAGAGATTGATGAGAGTGTTTATGAGAGAATAAGAGACTTAGGAACAAAGATTAAGAGACTGAGAGATTAGGAGAATAAGAGATTAGAGATTAGGGTTTGAGATTCAAGAACAAGTTTATCATTTATGAGATTAAGAGATCTTTAGAGTGATTAGAATAAAGAGAGTGTTTAGGAAGTGATTAAGAGAAGTTTGTGAAAGATTAAGAGACTAGAAAGAGCCGTTTAGAGTCTAAGAGAAAACCATAGTCTAAGAGATTAGAGAGACTCGAACTGATTGATCTTATTAATGAGTGAGGTTACATATTTATATAGAAAGCATTAGGGTTTACAAGAGGCGAAATGGGCACTATTGAAGCATGTAGAGTCAAGGTTGCTTTCCGGATGATTGGATGGTAAGGCTCACACGCTTTGCCTCTTTACAGCCTGTTCCAGCCTGGCACGCTCTTCCCTTATCCACTCAACGGTCTGATCCCTTCTCCTTAAGTCCCCAAGGTAACACTCCCTTGTTACCGTTTCACTTGGTCGAGTTGGGTAAGTTTTGGTCGAGACCTTTGGTACGGACGGTACGGCCATGTACGGCCTTGTACGGACGTCCGTACCATTCACACCCAAACCCCCTAAGCTTCTCCATCTCTTCTCCTCTTCAACATAATCAACTCAACTCAACACTCCCCCTCAAGCTTAGCTTTGTGAAAGCCTAAGCTTGGATAGCTATGAGATCTTCCTCATTAAAAACCTTACCAAGGAAAACCCATTGGGATAAAACCTTGATAAGGGAAAAAGAGTAAAGACCTCACAGCCAAGGGGATCAGCTCCTTCTCTTCCCAAGATCAATGAGGCCCAACCGTATGTGAATGGACTCCATTGTCTTCTGTCTTGCAGCCTTGGTGAACACATCCGCTAACTGATCTTCACTTCTTGTGTAGCATGGCAAGATGACTCCTAAGATGATCATCTGCCTCACCTTGTGGCAATCAACTTCAATGTGCTTGGTTCTCTCATGGAACACCGAGTTGGAGGCAATGTGGATAGCTGCTTGGTTGTCACAATGCATGGTCATTGGCGTGGCTTGATCAATCTCCAAATGCTTCAAGATGCCTTTGATCCATACTAACTCGTTGGTGAGCTTCAGCATAGCTCTATACTCAGCTTCTGCACTTGAGCAAGACACCACCTTCTGCTTCTTACTCTTCCAAGTCACCAAGTTGCCTCCAATGAATGTGCAATAGCCTGTGGTTGATCTCCTGTCTGCTCTATCACCAGCCCAATCCGCATCACAGTATCCCACCACTTCAGTGCTTCCATTGCAGCCCATCCATACTCCTTGATCAGGTGAGCCGTTGAGATACATCAAGATCCTCTCCACCATGCGCCAATGATGTTCCTTAGGTACTTGCATGTGTTGACTCACCTGATGTTGAAATGAGTTGATCAATATGTGAGAAGATGGCTTAGGGAGTTGAGGATGTGAGAATGTGGAGGCAAAGGGAAGGAAGGTTAGGGATCGACCAGGCCGTACAAGAGGCCGTACTGGCCGTACCGTCCGTACTGTCCGGGTCGATCCATAACTCGACCAAGAAGAGAAGTTACCCGGGTAAGAGAGGTAAACGGCCAAAGGGGTTTTACCTTAGAAGATATGACTGTTTGGATGGATAGAGTGACCGCGGCTTATCCTGACAGTCTGGCACAGGCTGTAAAGGCAAAAGGAGTCTCACCCAAAGATGCCTTAAGCGTGTGATCTTCCCCATTGGTTTACATTCAAATTAAAGCAACCTTATCCTTGACCTCACATGCTTAGTGCTTCTGAATACCCTAATGTCTCTCTCTGTATATTGTAAACTCTGCCTTGATTAATGATTAACACGAGTTCATCATATTCTCTCTCTAGTTCATCATGTTTCTCTTCTACATTTCATAAATCATCTCATCTCACTTTAATCTTTCTCTAAATCTCTCAATACCTGTTCAACTCTCTAAAATCATATGGTATCAGAGCCAGGTTGGCTTTGGTATTGAGATTTAGAGTGTTCTTCAGCTTCAGTTCATACTCTTTCATACTTTCTTTTCGGTTCTAACAAAGCAAGATGGAGGGAAACTACAAGGTCATTACGGTTCCTGTTGCGTTGAAGGGTGGTAGTAACTACCTGTTGTGGTCAAGGTTGGTGAAGACAGCCATTGGGAGGCTAGGGCTGTGGAGTCACATCACGGATGATGCAACCAAGCCAGTGGCTAAAGACGGAGAAGGAGATGAAGGTGTGGGAGATCAAGTTGCTGCTGCCGAGAAGAAGTGGATTCAAGAAGACTTGATGGTGCTTTCAGTACTACAAGGGTCCCTTGAAGAGCATCTCTTGGAGGCCTACAGCTACTGCGAGACTCCAAAACACCTGTGGGAGGTACTCCAGAAGACATTTGGGAACGTTACCAATCTGAACCGCGTGTATGAGATTAAGAAGGCTATCAACACACTGGTTCAAGATGGAGAAGAGTTCACCAAGCATTTGGGCAAGTATAGATCCTTGTGGTCTGAGCTTGAATCATTGAGGCCAAGCACCGCGGATCAAGAGCTACTCATGGAGAGGAGGGAGCAGGATCAGGTGTTTGGATTGCTGCTGACACTAGATCCTCCGTTCAATGATGTGATCAAGCACATGTTGAGGATGCCGAGTCTTCCATCTATGGAGGAAGTGTGTGCGCAGATTCAGAAGGAAGAGGGGTCACTTGGTATGTTTGGAGGGAAAGGAGACATGGCTCTGTCCAACAAGGCTGAAGCAATCCAAGCACACAAGGCTGCTTACCGTGGAGAGGAAAGGAAGTTCAGTGGAAACTGTGACCATTGCAAGAAGCCGGGACACAAGAGGAGTCAGTGCTGGATCCTACACCCCCATTTGAAGCCGGCCAAGTTCAACAAGGAGAGAGAGGGAAGAGCTCACCTTTCTGCAGAGACAAGTGAAGCTGGCGCATCAGGAGCTGGCTCATCTGGTCTTGCGGGTGAAAGTGAAGGAAGAGCCTTAACCTCTCACCACCAAGGAGCTGTGAAGAACATGGATCATGAGGTGATCAAGAAGTCAGACATTGATGCCTTGATCAAAGCCCTTAAAGAGTCTGGTAAAGCCCTTGGTTATTCCTATACTGCTCATGTGTTGCCTAGAACTTGTGATAGCTTGCTAGGAAACTTTGATAGAATGGGAAATGAACCAGATAGATATACAACCTTTGCTGCTGATAGGATGTCTAGAAATGAATTCACATTGCTTGATCTCATTGATAAACTGAAACTGGTAAAAGAATCACCTAGGAATCATATTGCTCAAGGAATAAAACCGTTGATTATTGATTCAGGTGCTTCACATCATATGATAAGTGATGATAGCCTTATAAAGAACATAGAACCGGCTCATGGACATGTAATGATTGCAAATGGTGATAGAATTCCTATTAGAGGAGTAGGAGACTTGAAACTGTTTAATAAGGATTCTAAAGCTTTGTACATGCCTGAGTTTACTTCTAATCTATTATCTGTTAAGAGGTGTACCAATGATCTTCAATGCAATGTTATTTTCAGTCCTAATGATGTGAAATTTCAGGATATTGAAAGCAGTAAGTTGATTGGGCAAGGAGTAACCAAAGGAGACCTTTATTTACTTGAAGACCTTTCTATCATTTCTAGTTCTAGTTGCTTGTTGAGTTCCGTTTTAAGTAGAGGTGCATTGTGGCATTCTAGGCTAGGACATCCACATGTTAGAGCCTTAAGCTTAATGTTACCAGGTGTCATGTTTAAAAATAATGAATGTGAAGCTTGTATTTTGGGAAAACATTGTAAGACTGTGTTCAAGAGATCTACTACTATCTATGATAAATGCTTTGATCTTGTTCATTCTGATGTATGGACTGCTCCATGCTTATCTAGGGACAATTACAAATACTTTGTCACATTCATAGATGAAAAATCCAAATACACCTGGATAACACTAATTAAAACAAAGGATAGGGTTCTAGATGCATTTAGAAACTTTCAATCATATGTTTCTAACCAGTATAATGCCAAGATTAAGATTTTCAGGTCTGATAATGGTGGAGAGTATACTGGCCATGCATTCAAGAACCATCTAGCTCAACATGGGATACTTCACCAAACGAGTTGCCCCTATACACCTCAACAAAATGGAGTGGCTGAGAGAAAGAACAGACATCTTATGGAAGTGGCTAGATCAATGATGTTCCAGATGAGAGTGCCAAAGAGATTCTGGAGTGATGCTGTGATCACGGCTTGCTACCTAATCAATAGGATTCCAACCAAGATCCTGGAAGACAAAGCTCCTTATGAAGTTCTCAACAACAGCAAGCCAGTCCTAGATCACCTAAGAGTGTTTGGGTGTGTAAGCTATGTTCTTATCCCGGGAGAGATAAGAAACAAGCTGGAAGCAAAGAGTATCAAAGCTATGATGATAGGATACTCAACCACACAGAAGGGATACAAGTGCTTTGTTCCTGAGTCAAGGAGAGTTCTTGTATCAAGAGATGTCAAGTTCTTTGAAGAGAAGAGCTACTATGAAGATAAAGATTGGAAAGAGCTGGAGGATCTTTCACAACCTTCAGATAGAGCTACAAGCTTGAGACAGATACTAGAAGGTCTTGGAATTGGAATGTCCCAGGAGTCGACAGAGAATCAGTCATCTGAAAGACAAGAAGCTGAAGAACCATCTCACCTTGATCATGAGGGAGGGAATGGAATTGAGCCGGATGAGAATCAAGATTTTGCGGATCATCCTGATCAAGGTGGAGCTGAACCAAGTAATGAAGAGCTTAATGAGTTACCAGAACAAGGAGAAGTGGAAGCAACTGAAGTAGAAGCACCAGAGCAAGCACCAGCTGAGGTACCATTGAGGAGAAGCACACGGCTGAAGAGAGATGCTTCCAACTGGGTAAACACGAGAGTGTACTACAATGCCCAGGCTGTGGAGCATCCTTCTCAAGCTGTGTGTTCATTTGCCTGTTATCCAAAGGAGCATTGCGCATTCATGATGAGCCTAGATGAAAGTAGTGTACCAAGATCATATGAAGAGGCAATGCTACATCAAGATTGGAAGGAATCTGTTGGAGATGAGGCAAATGCCATGATAAAGAATGACACTTGGTTTGAAAGTGAGTTGCCAAAAGGAAAGAAGGCAGTAACCAGCAAGTGGATATTCACCATTAAGTATCTACCTGATGGAACCATTGACAGAAAGAAGACAAGACTGGTGGCTAGAGGATACACTCAAACATATGGGGAAGACTACATTGATACCTTTGCCCCTGTTGCTAAGCTACATACAATAAGAATTGTATTGTCTCTTGCTGTGAACCTTGAGTGGGAGCTTTGGCAGATGGATGTGAAGAATGCATTTCTTCAGGGAGAACTAGAAGATGAAGTGTACATGCATCCACCACCGGGTCTTGAACATCTTGTGAAACCAGGGAATGTATTGAGACTCAAGAAGGCAATCTATGGGTTGAAGCAATCACCTAGAGCATGGTACAACAAGCTGAGTACTACTCTGAATGGCCGTGGGTTCAAGAAGTCAGAGTTGGATCACACCCTCTTCACCCTCACTACACCTTCAGGTATCATCTGTCTACTCGTATATGTTGATGACATTATCATAACAGGTAGTGATAAGGCTGGTATAAAAGCCACAAAGGAGTTTTTGAAATCTGTGTTTGAAATCAAGGACTTAGGGGAAATGAAATACTTCCTTGGAATTGAGTTGTGTAGATCTAATAATGAGATCCTAGGACCCTTCTCTGGATAGTTTGGATAGATCCTTGCATAAACGAATCAAAGACTCAAGTTTATCAAGGCTGTGGATCGAATGGTGACACAAGAGGCTGCGGAAAGGCTCCTTGATACTCCTAGGCTTAGATCGGATATGACACACCTTTCTAAAGCCCTTGGGCGTTGGATATTACACACCAACAGACTGGATACTACACACCAGACACTCTCTTAACTCGTGAAAGCAAGGGAGAAGAAAACACAAGGTTTAAACAAAAGATAACTTAGATTAGAATGAGGGTTTGTGATACACTTAAATAGAGAGATCCTTGTACATGCACAAGGTCTCGAAAACATAAGAAAACTTAAAGGAAAAGGCTCCACACGGTTTCAAAGTAATAACACAACACTTAGACTAAAACATAATATAAGATAGATGATGAAGTCGGTCCAAGATGCCTTAGGCCGAGTTGCATCCAAGATACATCAACTAGGAATGTGTAAGTGAACTTGATACCTCATTAAAAACCTTGATTAGAAAACCCAGTGGGACAAAACTAATCAAGGGAAAAAGAGTATACCAAGCCACTTGCCTAGATGATGATCAGCTTGATGGTAAGATCACATGAATGGTGATGAGTGTGTCTTGGTAGCTCAAGCTTCTACCAAGAAGTCTTCTTGCTTCTTAGAGATCTTCAGTATGTTTCCAACGGCTTCTTTGAGTCTCCTTGTCATTGCACGAGTGATAGGACCTGTGGGAATGGCTAGGACAGCTTCCTCTTCAGCTAGTGTATCTTCAGTCTCTCCTTCTTCATCTTTATCAACTAGCTGGTCCATGATCATATCATCCCCTCCCACTTGAAAAGGATTTGTCCTCAAATCTGGCTCATCTGCAATAAAAGGGATCAAGTCAGTAACATTGAAGCTATTACTCACATCATACTTACCTTGCAAATCCAGTTTGTAGGCATTGTTGCTGATCTTCCTTATGACCTTAAAAGGTCCATCAATCCGCGGCATCAGCTTGGATTTCCTTTCATTGGGAAACCTCTCTTTCCTTAGGTGAATCCAGACCTGATCACCCACTTCAAAGACCATCTCACGCCTTCCTTTGTTAGCATGCTTAACATACTGTTTGGTTGTTGCCTCAATGTTGAGCCTAGCTGCTCGTGGAGTTGTTTCACCATCTCTGCCTTCTTTTTGCCATCAATGCTGACCCTTTCACACTCAGGTAAAGGGATTAAATCCAAAGGAGAGTTGGGATTGAACCCATAAACAATCTCAAAAGGAGAAAACTTAGAAGTAGAATGCACAGCATGATTGTATGCAAATTCACAATGAGGCAAATAGTCTTCCCATGATTTCAAGTTTTTCTTTATGAATGCACGCAAGAGTGTTCCTAGAGTCCTATTAACTACTTCAGTTTGTCCATCAGTTTGTGGATGACAAGTAGTAGAAAACAAGAGTTTAGTACCTAGCTTAGACCAAAGAGTCTTCCAAAAATAACTAAGAAACTTAGTATCTCTATCAGAAACAATAGTCTTAGGCATGCCATGTATGCGCACAATCTCTTTAAAGAACAAGTTAGCAATATGCAATGCATCATCAGTTTTGTGACAAGCTATGAAATGTGCCATCTTTGAGAACCTATCCACAACCACAAAGATAGAATCCTTTCCAGTCCTAGTTCTAGGCAATCCAACAATGAAATCCATAGATATGTCATTCCAAGGATGATAAGGTATAGGGAGAGGAGTATACAAACCGTGAGACTGAACCTTAGACTTGGCTTGCTTGCAAGTTGCACATCTCTCACATAGTTTCTCCACATCTCTTTTCATCCGAGGCCAAAAGAAGTGATCCTGCAAAGTTTTAAGAGTCTTTGCAATACCAAAGTGACCCATGAGACTTCCTCCATGAGATTCCCTAACAAACAAGTCTCTCAAAGAACAGTTAGGCACACACAATCGATTATCATAGAAAAGAAAACCATCATGTCTAAAGTAGTGTCCCACAGCAAATTTCTCACAAGAGTTGTAAGCCTCTTTAAAATCAGGATCATTCTCATACATTCCTTTAATCTGCTCAAATCCTAATAGCTTAGCATCAAGAGTGTTCAAGAGAACATACCTTCTGGATAGTGCATCAGCAACTATGTTTTCCTTACCTTGTTTATACTTGATGACATAAGGAAATGTCTCAATGAACTCAACCCACCTTGCGTGTCTTTTGCTGAGTTTGTGCTGTCCTTTGAGGTATTTGAGAGACTCATGATCTGTGTGAATGACGAACTCTTTAGGCCAGAGGTAGTGTTGCCAAGTCTGCAAGGCTCTCACCAAGGCATATAGTTCTTTATCATAAGTTGCATAGTTGAGGGTAGCTCCTCCAAGCTTCTCACTGAAGTATGCAATGGGTCTCTTCTCCTGCATCAATACAGCACCAATTCCAATTCCTGAAGCATCACATTCTATTTCAAAAGTTTTATTAAAATCAGGAAGTATAAGAAGAGGGGCATTAGTAAGCTTCTCTTTTAGGCATTGAAAGGCAAGTTCTTGTGCTTCTCCCCACTTGAATCCGACTTCTTTCTTGATTACTTCAGTCAAGGGAGATGCTATGGTGCTGAAGTCTTTCACAAAGCGCCTATAGAAACCAGCAAGTCCATGGAAGCTCCTCACTTCACTCACTGTCTTAGGAATTGGCCATTCTCGTATAGCTCTTACTTTCTCCGGATCAACTTTAACCCCATCTGCACCCACAATAAAGCCTAAAAAGACCAAGTGATCCGTTCCAAAAGTACACTTCTTAAGGTTAGCAAAAAGAGATTCCTTTCTAAGCACATCAAGAACAGTTCTAAGATGTTCTATATGATCATTAAAGCTCTTACTGTATACAAGGATGTCATCAAAGTATACCACAACAAATATGCCAATGAATGATCTAAGAACATGATTCATTAATCTCATGAATGTACTAGGTGCATTGGTTAATCCAAATGGCATGACTAACCACTCATATAGACCATGTTTAGTTTTGAATGCAGTTTTCCATTCATCTCCTTCTTTCATCCTAATCTGATGGTATCCACTTTTCAAATCAATCTTAGAAAATATGCAAGAACCATGCAATTCATCAAGCATATCATCTAATCTAGGAATAGGATGGCGATACTTTACAGTGATATTGTTGATGGCTCTGCAATCAACACACATGCGCCAGCTCCCATCTTTCTTGGGCACAAGTAGCACTGGAACAGCACAAGGGCTCATGCTCTCTCGGATATGCCCTTTCTCCATCAGTTCCTCCACTTGCCTTTGTAGTTCTTTGGTCTCCACCGGATTGGTTCTGTATGCTGGCCTATTGGGAAGTGTAGAACCGGGCACAAAATCAATTTGGTGCTCAATCCCTCGCACTGGTGGTAGTCCATTGGGACTATCTTCTGGAAAAACATCTTGATATTCCTGTAAAAGATTGACAAGTTCACTCGGATACTCCGGTGCAATGTTAGTAGTAGTCAAGAGGGATTCCTTATAGATAAACAAAAGAATAGGAAGGTTAGAGCAGAGAGATCTTTTAACATCACCAGACTTGGCATAGAAGTTTAGTTGCTTTGTTGATTCAGCGGGAAGATCTATCTCTTTCTTCTTTTGTAGCTGGAGCTGATCAACCTGAACTTCCTTAGGGTCATAGGCACAAGAACTGTCTTTCTCCCTTTAAACTCAAAGGTGTGCTTGTTGGCATACCCATCATGTATCACACGTCTATCTGATTGCCACGGCCTTCCAAGGAGAATGTGTCCAGCTTCCATAGGCAACACATCACAAAGAATCTCATCTTCATATTTACCAATGGCTAAGGGAACCATAACCTGAGTAGATACTCTCATCTCGCCCTCTTCATTGAGCCATTGGAGCCTATATGGTTTAGGATGCTTCTGGACCCTCAAACCCAACTTTTTAACCATAGTCTCACTCGCAACGTTGACACAACTGCCTCCATCCACAATAAGACTACAGACCTTTCCTTGCACTAGACATCTAGTATAGAAGAGATTCTCTCTTTGCTCCATCTCCTCGGTCTTGCTTTGAAGACTCAAGGTTCTTCTAGCAACTAGCAACCTTCCAGCAACCGGGTTGGCAACATACTCCTCTTCTGAACTGTGATCTTCTTCGGCCTCTGTCTCATCATCAGCAGATTCATATTCTCCATTGGCATGAAGGATCATCACACGTTTGTTGGTACATTCATTAGCATAGTGCCCACGCCCTTGGCACTTAAAACACTTCACATCTCTTGCACGCGAGCTTGTAGCTTCCACTTTACCCTTATCTTTGTTGTAGATGCTACTAGACTTGGCTTCTTCTTTTGGCTGTGGCTTGCTTTCCTTTTGATAGCTCGGTTTATCTTCCTTAGAGGTCTGGTATCTATTGGAACCATAGCTGCCACGCGCATGACTTCTTCTCTTAACTTGCTGCTCCACCAAGATAGCTTTGTGTAGCATTTCCTCTATCTCCAAGTAGTGTTGCATCTCCACTCTATCTTGTATCTCACGGTTGAGTCCACCAAGGAACCGTGCCATGGTAGCTTCACTGTCCTCAGATACACAAGCTCTTAGCATAAGCAACTCCATCTCTTGAAAGTATTCCTCTACAGACTTTGATCCTTGTGTGAGCAGTCTCAGCTTTTGATGAAGATCACGGTGATAATGGCTTGGTACAAACCTCTTGCGCATCACAGCTTTCATCTCTGCCCATGTTTCAATGGGAAATTCACCATTGCGCCTCTTGTTTGTAACCAACTGATCCCACCAGCTCAATGCATAATCATTGAACTCGGTAGCAGCTACTTGAATCTTCTTAGTCTCTGAGTAATGCTGACAGTTGAAAACGAGTTCGATCTTCTTCTCCCACTCAAGATAGGCATCTGGATCAGCTTTACCATGGAAAGGAGGGATCTTAAGCTTTAATCCTGATAGCTCATTGCGTCTATGCCTCCGGCCCTCATGATCACGTCGAGATCTTCTACTGCTACGTCTTGAACCGGAGCTATGGCTACTTCTCTCATAGAAGTTATCAGTCTCTTCTGATCCAGCATGCTCACGCTGACCTTGTCTGTTTCTTCTTGGCTCATGTCTTGAACCAGATGCTTGTCCTTGCCCATCATGCGGTCTCTGATCATACTTCTCTTCCAGTAACTTCACCATCGCTTCCATCACTTGTTTGGTGATTGCTTCTTGCAGCAATCTATTCCTTCGCACAAAGGTTTCATCATCCTCCTCAGACCCCATTGCTTTCTGATACACGAAAAACTTGAACCAGTAAGTAGTTCAAAAGAAATTCAGAACTCAAGATTCAAATAAAGAAACAAAGTATTCAAACAAAGCGGCAAATGAAGATACTTGATCAACACGCGACGATTTGAATTCTATCTTTTCGAAATTGAAACAATAACAGATCAGATTCAACGGATGATGAAATGAGATAATCAAATCCTGATCTATGATTCTAACAACAGATCGAGTCACACAATCACAAGAAACTTTCGGATCAAGTAAAACGATAACGTAATCGACAAGAATGTGAAAAGGTTTTTGTTCAAAACTTGATCGAAATTCTTAGATCTATCAATATGAGATACGAAACAATCAGATCTAGCAATCCTGATAATGAAACAAGCAGATCAAATGAGAATAAACACACAAGAACCGATTGATCAAAAATATGAATCGACAAAGAGTAGATCTTAAGAAATCGCAAAAGAGAAATCGAAACTCCCCTTCCAGAGTGCTCTGATACCACTTAATGAGATCCTAGGACCCTTCTCTGGATGGTTTGGATAGATCCTTGCATAAACGAATCAAAGACTCAAGTTTATCAAGGCTGTGGATCGAATGGTGACACAAGAGGCTGCGGAAAGGCTCCTTGATACTCCTAGGCTTAGATCGGATATGACACACCTTTCTAAAGCCCTTGGGCGTTGGATATTACACACCAACAGACTGGATACTACACACCAGACACTCTCTTAACTCGTGAAAGCAAGGGAGAAGAAAACACAAGGTTTAAACAAAAGATAACTTAGATTAGAATGAGGGTTTGTGATACACTTAAATAGAGAGATCCTTGTACATGCACAAGGTCTCGAAAACATAAGAAAACTTAAAGGAAAAGGCTCCACACGGTTTCAAAGTAATAACACAACACTTAGACTAAAACATAATATAAGATAGATGATGAAGTCGGTCCAAGATGCCTTAGGCCGAGTTGCATCCAAGATACATCAACTAGGAATGTGTAAGTGAACTTGATACCTCATTAAAAACCTTGATTAGAAAACCCAGTGGGACAAAACTAATCAAGGGAAAAAGAGTATACCAAGCCACTTGCCTAGATGATGATCAGCTTGATGGTAAGATCACATGAATGGTGATGAGTGTGTCTTGGTAGCTCAAGCTTCTACCAAGAAAGTCTTCTTCCTTCTTAGAGATCTTCAGTATGTTTCCAACGGCTTCTTTGAGTCTCCTTGTCATTGCACGAGTGATAGGACCTGTGGGAATGGCTAGGACAGCTTCCTCTTCAGCTAGTGTATCTTCAGTCTCTCCTTCTTCATCTTTATCAACTAGCTGGTCCATGATCATATCATCTAAGGAAGGATTGTTCATTTCCCAAAGGAAGTATACACTTGATCTTTTGAAAGATGCAGGTATACAAGGAGACAAGACAGCAAAGATGCCTCTTGAAGATGGATACAAGGTTCCACGTGAGGGGGAGGTTGAAGATAGCAAGGCCTTTCATGATCCAAAGCTGTACAGGAAGCTAGTAGGGAAGCTCATCTACCTTACAATCACACGACCAGACATATGCTTTGCGGTGAACCAAGTGAGCCAGCATATGCAAGTCCCAAAGGATCATCACTGGCGAATGGTGGAGAGACTTCTCTTGTATCTGAATGGGACGTCAAGCCTTGGAGTGTGGATGGGATGTAACAAGAGCACTGAAGTGGTGGGTGTTGAGATGAGGAAGTCATTATGGTAAGGAGAAGAGGAGTTGGGCAAGTAATGGAAGAGTGTACGGCCTATGTACGGATAGGGCATGTACGGATAGATCATGTACGGATAGGGCATGACCGTACAGCTTAGGAAACATGAAGGAAGAAGGAGTTGGATGAGTGAAGCCTCTAGAGTACACGGAAGGTTTAAGACTGATCAGACCGTTTAGAGATAAGGGCGGGACGAGCCTTATCCATTCAGTCTTTGGACAGGCTGTAAAGGCAAAGCGAAAGCATGTGAGCCTTACCGTCCGTTGAATTCAAAAGAAGCGCTCCCTCCTTGACTTGACTTCACATGCTTATGACTAGTGCCATTTCTCCTTACTTGTAAACCCTAATGTATCTCCTATAAGTATTGTAATCCCATCTCATAATAAGATTAGACAGTTCTGATTATTCTTAGCCTCCATGGCGTTTCTCTTAGTCTCTTGATCTAATCTCTTACTCTCTACACTCGTTTCGTCTCTAATCTCTCTCAAATCTATTCTAAACACTCAGATTACTCTTCATTTCTCTAAAGTCATATGGTATCAGAGCCAGGTTCGTGAGAATCTGAGTTCTTGTTGAGGTTTGTATAAAGACAAAGGATAGAAGCTAGGAGCTGGGCGTTGAAGATTCAAGCTTCAAGTCTTCTCCGGTTGTGTCTTTGGTCTTGTTGGTGTGATTACTACTCTCAGTCCAAGATTTAGCAAGCTGTTTACGTCTAGCTGCTTCAAGATGGATAGTGGGATGAAGATGAAGGTGGCGGTGGTGTTCAAGGGGAACAACTACCTAGTGTGGTCACGGATGGTGAAGACCGCAGTTGGAAGGAAAGGCTTGTGGGGACACATTACCTCTGGAACGCCCCCAAAGTCGGTTGCTCAAGAAGAAGACAAGGATGAGACATCAAAGGATCCATTCGAGAGGTGGGAGCAGGAAGACATGATGGTGATGTCAGTTCTTCATGCTTCCTTAGAGCCGGCGATTCTGGATGCATACTGCTACTGTGAGACAGCAAAGGAGTTGTGGGATACCTTAAAGAGGGTGTATGGAAACACATCCAACCTGAGTAGAGTCTTTGAGGTGAAGCAAGAAATCAACAACTTGACTCAAGAAGACATGGAGTTTACCAAGCACCTAGGAAGGTTCAGGTCACTCTGGTCCGAGCTAGAGATGTTGAGGCCAAGCACTGTTGATCCTAGTGAGCTAATCAAGAGGCGTGAGCAGGACAAGGTCTTTGGACTGCTCTTGACACTGAATCCGGCATACAGTGGGCTGATACAACACATGCTGAGAGATGATACTTTACCTGACTTGGAGGAAGTGTGTTCTCGGATTCAGAAAGAGCAAGGGTCAATTGGGTTGTTTGGGAAGAAGGGGGAGTTGTCTTTAGCTAACCAAGCCGCACAAGCTGAGCAAGGAGAGACTCCACAAGCTAACAGAGCTACGAATGGGAAGTTTGAGGATAGGAGGTTCAATGGGAGCTGTGATCATTGCAAGAAGCAAGGCCACAAGAAGAGCCAGTGTTGGATACTCCACCCACACCTCAAACCGGCAAAGTTCATGAAGGAAAGGGAAGCTAGAGCTCACATGTCTGACGGGTCAAGTGATGTGGGTACTAGCAAGGCTCAAGAAGGTGGTACAAGTGATGGCAAGTCTCTGGTGGCGTACATGGGAGCTCCTAGCAGCCGCAACAATGATCAGGACTTCATAAGGAAGGCTGACATTGATGCACTCATCAAGATGTTCAAGGATAACGGTAACATCAATGGTTATTCTTACGGTGCTTCCATGATTGCTAGGACTGTAGGAGACTTAGATTGCATCACTAGAACTGATAGTATAGCTAGGTTGCTAAGAAATGGGAATAACTACAATGCATATAAGCCATCTAGTATACTCGCTCACCTTGCTAGTAATCAATCAACTAGACCTCTTATTGTAGATTCAGGTGCATCACATCACATGATTAGTGATACTAAGTTAATTAAGAACATTGTGCCTACTAAGGGTCATGTGATGATTGCAAATGGTGATAAGGTTCCAATCAAAGGAATAGGAACACTTAAACTGTTTAGTAAAGACTCAAAAGCTTTCTATATGCCTGACTTTACTTCAAACTTATTATCTGTCAAGAAATGTGCAACTGACTTGCAATGCAATGTCATATTTAGTCCTAATGATGTGAAGTTTCAGGATATTGAAAGCAGCAGAGTGATTGGAAAAGGAGTAACAAAAGGAGACTTATATTTGCTTGAAGATCTTACTCCTGTTTCTGACATTAGCTGCTCGTTTACTACTGCTTCTGTTCCTAGTTTAAATAAGAATGCATTGTGGCATGCTAGACTAGGACACCCTCATAATAAGGCTTTAAAACTGATGTTGCCAGGTGTTTCTTTTGAAAACAATGATTGTGAAGCTTGCATTTTAGGCAAGCATTGTAGAACTGTATTTCCAAACTCTTCTACGGTTTATGAGAATTGCTTTGATCTTATTCACTCTGATGTATGGACTGCTCCTTGTTTATCTAGAGAGAATCATAAGTATTATGTCTCATTCATTGATGAAAAATCTAAATACACCTGGTTAACCTTAATTCCAACTAAAGATAGGGTACTTGATGCATTTAAAAATTTTCAATCCTATGTAACTAACCATTATCAAGCCAAGATTAAGATTTTCAGGTCAGATAATGGAGGAGAATACATTGGACAAGCTTTCAAGCAACACTTATCTCAGTATGGAATTCTTCATCAAACAAGCTGTCCCTACACTCCACAACAGAATGGTGTGGCTGAGAGGAAGAATAGGCACCTTATGGAAGTTGCAAGATCAATGATGTTCCAAGCTAATGTACCTAAGAAGTTTTGGAGTGATGCAGTAGCCACGGCCTGCTATCTAATCAACAGGACTCCCACACTGATCCTGAAAGGGCAGTCACCATTTGAGGTTCTCAACAAACATAAACCCTCATTAGAACATATTAGGATCTTTGGGTGTTTATGTTATGTTTTGATACCCGGGGAGTTGAGAAACAAGCTTGAAGCTAGGAGTACTAAGGCAATGTTTATTGGCTACTCTACAACCCAAAAGGGATACAAGTGTTATAATCCAGACACAAGAAGGGTGCTGGTATCAAGGGATGTGAAGTTTGTTGAAGAGAGAGGATATTATGAGGAGCAAAACAAAGAAGACTTGAAGGATCTTACCTCGGAGAGAGCCACTACCTTGCGGATCATCTTAGAAAGTATTGGAGTCAAGGTGAGACAAGATCAGCAAGGATCTGGCAGTAACCCAGGATCTCAACCACCAAATGGTGGACGTTCAGTAACTCCCACTTCTGATCATGGGGGGGAAAGGAGTGAACCAGAGACAACTCAAGAGAGTAGTGGAGCATCTGGTACACATGATCAAGATGTGGAAGTAAGTGAACAGCAAGATGGAGCTGAAGCAAGTCAGCTAGGAGAAGAAGAGGCAGTTGAAGTGTCTACTTCTGTACCACAAGAAAGTGGAGAAGAATCACAAGTGGAAGTGGAACAACCGGAACCAGCATTGAGAAGAAGCACACGGATTAGGAGAGATGCTTCCAACTGGGTAAGCACGAGAGTGTACTACAATGCCCAGGCTGTGGAGCATCCTTCTCAAGCTGTGTGTTCCTTTGCTCAATACCCTGAAGAACATTGTGCTTTTATGGTAAACTTGGATGAGAACTACATACCAAGAAGCTATGAAGAGGCAATGATGGATAAAGAATGGAAGGAATCAGTTGGAGCTGAGGCAGGAGCTATGATCAAGAATGATACATGGTATGAGAGTGAGTTGCCAAAAGGGAAGAAGGCGGTGACTAGTAGATGGATCTTCACAATCAAGTATAAGGCTGATGGAAAGGTGGAGAGGAAGAAGTCAAGATTGGTTGCAAGAGGCTTTACTCAAACTTATGGAGAAGATTACATTGAGACCTTTGCACCAGTAGCTAAACTTCACACAATCCGGATTGTCTTAAGCTTAGCTGTGAACCTTGGATGGGGCTTATGGCAAATGGATGTGAAGAATGCATTTCTACAAGGAGAGCTGGAGGATGAAGTGTATATGCATCCACCTCCAGGCTTGGAACACTTAGTGAAGAGAGGGAATGTGTTGAGACTGAAGAAAGCTATCTATGGATTGAAGCAATCTCCAAGAGCTTGGTACAACAAGCTGAGTACTACTCTGAATGGCCGAGGCTTCAAGAAGTCCGAACTAGACCACACCCTCTTCACTCTCACTACTTCCTCAGGTATGATTGCACTCCTTGTGTATGTTGATGATATCATTATCACAGGAAGTGATAAGGAAGGTATCATAGCAACCAAGGAGTTCCTTAAGTCCATGTTTGAGATTAAAGACTTGGGAGAAATGAAATACTTTCTTGGAATTGAGATATGTAGATCCAAGGAAGGTTTGTTCATGTCCCAAAGGAAGTATACACTTGATCTTTTGAAAGGTGCAGGTGCTTATGGAGGCAAGACAGCAAGGATGCCTATGGAGGATGGCTACAAAGTCCCACGAGAGGGGGAGATTGAAGACAGCAAGCCTTATCAGGATCCTAAACACTATAGAAAGCTAGTTGGTAAATTGATTTACCTTACAATAACTAGGCCTGACATTTGCTTTGCTGTGAATCAGGTGAGTCAACACATGCAAGTGCCTAAGGAACATCATTGGCGCATGGTGGAGAGGATCTTGATGTATCTCAACGGCTCACCTGATCAAGGAGTATGGATGGGTTGCAATGGGAGCACTGAAGTGGTCGGATACTGTGATGCGGATTGGGCTGGTGATAGAGCAGACAGGAGATCAACCACAGGCTATTGCACATTCATTGGAGGCAACTTGGTTACTTGGAAGAGTAAGAAGCAGAAGGTGGTGTCTTGCTCAAGTGCAGAAGCTGAGTATAGAGCCATGCTGAAGCTGACCAACGAGCTGGTGTGGATCAAGGGCATCTTGAAGCATTTGGAGATTGATCAAGCCACGCCAATGACAATGCATTGTGATAACCAAGCTGCCATCCACATTGCCTCCAACTCGGTGTTCCATGAGAGAACCAAGCACATTGAAGTGGATTGTCACAAGGTGAGGCAGATGATCATCTTAGGAGTCATCTTGCCATGCTACACAAGAAGTGAAGATCAGTTAGCGGATGTGTTCACCAAGGCTGCAAGACAGAAGACAATGGAGTCCATTCACATCAGGTTGGGCCTCATTGATCTTGGGAAGAGAAGGAGCTGATCCCCTTGGCTGTGAGGTCTTCACTCTTTTTCCCTCATCAAGGTTTTGTCCCAATGGGTTTTCCTTGGTGAGGTTTTTAATGAGGAAGATCTCATGGCTGTCCAAGCTTAGACTTTCACAAAGCTAAGCTTGAGGGGGAGTGTTGAGATGAGGAAGTCATTATGGTAAGGAGAAGAGGAGTTGGGCAAGTAATGGAAGAGTGTACGGCCTATGTACGGATAGGGCATGTACGGATAGATCATGTACGGATAGGGCATGACCGTACAGCTTAGGAAACATGAAGGAAGAAGGAGTTGGATGAGTGAAGCCTCTAGAGTACACGGAAGGTTTAAGACTGATCAGACCGTTTAGAGATAAGGGCGGGACGAGCCTTATCCATTCAGTCTTTGGACAGGCTGTAAAGGCAAAGCGAAAGCATGTGAGCCTTACCGTCCGTTGAATTCAAAAGAAGCGCTCCCTCCTTGACTTGACTTCACATGCTTATGACTAGTGCCATTTCTCCTTACTTGTAAACCCTAATGTATCTCCTATAAGTATTGTAATCCCATCTCATAATAAGATTAGACAGTTCTGATTATTCTTAGCCTCCATGGCGTTTCTCTTAGTCTCTTGATCTAATCTCTTACTCTCTACACTCGTTTCGTCTCTAATCTCTCTCAAATCTATTCTAAGCACTCAGATTACTCTTCATTTCTCTAAAGTCATAGTGGGATACTGTGATGCGGATTGGGCTGGAGATAGAGCAGACAGGAGATCAACCACCGGCTATTGTACATTCATTGGAGGCAACTTGGTGACTTGGAAGAGTAAGAAGCAGAAGGTGGTGTCTTGTTCAAGCGCTGAAGCTGAGTATAGAGCAATGCTGAAGCTTACCAATGAGTTGGTATGGATCAAAGGAATCTTGAAGCACTTGGAGATAGAGCAGGGAACTCCAATGACTATGCATTGTGATAATCAAGCGGCTATACACATTGCGACCAACTCAGTCTTCCATGAGAGAACCAAGCACATTGAAGTTGATTGTCACAAGGTGAGGCAGATGATTGTCTTGGGAGTGATCTTGCCATGCTACACAAGGAGTGAGGATCAACTTGCGGATGTGTTCACCAAGGCCGCAAGACAAAAGACTATGGAGTCCATTCATACCAGATTGGGGCTCATAGATCTTTCCCAAAGGAGCTGATCCCCTTTGCCATGAGGTCTTCACTCTTTTTCCCTCATCAAGGTTTTGTCCCAATGGGTTTTCCTTGGTGAGGTTTTTAATGAGGAAGATCTCATGGTGGTTCCAAGCTTAACTAAGTTACTAAGTTAAGCTTGAGGGGGAGTGTTGAAATGAGTTGATCAATATGTGAGAAGATGGCTTAGGGAGTTGAGGATGTGAGAATGTGGAGGCAAAGGGAAGGAAGGTTAGGGATCGACCAGGCCGTACAAGAGGCTGTACTGGCCGTACCGTCCGTACTGTCCGGGTCGATCCATAACTCGACCAAGAAGAGAAGTTACCCGGGTAAGAGAGGTAAACGGCCAAAGGGGTTTTACCTTAGAAGATATGACTGTTTGGATGGATAGAGTGACCGCGGCTTATCCTGACAGTCTGGCACAGGCTGTAAAGGCAAAAGGAGTCTCACCCAAAGATGCCTTAAGCGTGTGATCTATTCCCCATTGGTTTACATTCAAATTAAAGCAACCTTATCCTTGACCTCACATGCTTAGTGCTTCTGAATACCCTAATGTCTCTCTCTATATATTGTAAACTCTGCCTTGATTAATGATTAACACGAGTTCATCATATTCTCTCTCTAGTTCATCATGTTTCTCTTCTACATTTCATAAATCATCTCATCTCACTTTAATCTTTCTCTAAATCTCTCAATACCTGTTCAACTCTCTAAAATCATACCTGATTCACAGCAAAACAAATGTCAGGTCTAGTTATAGTGAGATAAATCAATTTGCCAACTAGTTTTCTATAGAGTTTAGGATCCTGATAAGGTTTGCTGTCTTCAATCTCCCCCTCTCGTGGGACTTTGTAGCCATCCTCCATAGGCATCCTTGCTGTCTTGCCTCCATAAGCACCTGCACCTTTCAAAAGATCAAGTGTATACTTCCTTTGGGACATGAACAAACCTTCCTTGGATCTACATATCTCAATTCCAAGAAAGTATTTCATTTCTCCCAAGTCTTTAATCTCAAACATGGATTTAAGAAACTCCTTGGTTGCTATGATACCTTCCTTATCACTCCCTGTGATAATGATATCATCAACATACACAAGGAGTGCAATCATACCTGAGGGAGTCGTGAGTGTGAAGAGGGTGTGATCTAGTTCAGACTTCTTGAAGCCTCTTGCAACTAGCCTTGACTTCTTCCTCTCAACCTTTCCATCCGCTTTGTACTTGATTGTGAATATCCATCTACTAGTCACAGCCTTCTTCCCTTTTGGTAACTCACTCTCATACCATGTATCATTCTTGATCATTGCTCCTGCCTCATCTCCAACTGATTCCTTCCATTCTTTATCTTTCATTGCTTCTTCATAGCTTCTTGGGATGTGATTCTCATCCAAGTTTACCATGAAAGCGCAATGTGCTTCTGGGTATTGAGCAAAGGAGCACACGGCTTGAGAAGGATGCTCCACAGCTTGGGCATTGTAGTACACTCTCGTGTTTACCCAACTGGAAGGATCCTTCCTTATCCTTGTACTCCTTCTTAGTGGCTGCACAACCGGTTCTTCTTCCTGTTGTTCTTCTACCACTTCATCTTGAGAAGGTGTTTGTGTCACACCATGATCATGTCCATGACCATCCGAGCCTATGCTCTCTTCTCCTTCATTCTCTACTCCTCCTTCATCTTGGTTGGCCTCTTGCATAGGCTCCTCATGCTCCTCTCCTCCCTCATGATCAAGGTGGGATGGTGAACCAACTTCAGGAGGTGTAGTTGCGTGATTCCTTGGATCCTGGGATGTACTGATTCCAAGACCTTCAAGAATGATCCGCAAGGTGGTGGCCTTGTCTGATGTTAAGTCCTTCAGGTCTTCTTGATTCTTTTCTTCATAGTATCCTCTATCTTCCAAGAACTTCACATCTCTAGATACAAGAACTCTCCTTGCTATAGGATCATAGCATTTGTATCCTTTCTGTGTAGCTGAGTATCCTATGAACACAGCCTTAGTGCTTCCTGCTTCTAGCTTGTTGATCATCTCTCCTGGTTTGAGTACAAAGCGTAGGCATCCAAAGACTCGCAAATAATCAAGAGCTGGCTTGTACCTGTTCAGAACTTCAAATGGAGCCTTCTCATTCAGAACTTTGGTTGGGGTTCTGTTTATCAGGTAACAAGCAGTGGCAACCGCATCACTCCAAAATCTCTTTGGAACATTACTCTGAAACATAAGTGACCTTGCCACTTCCATGAGATGCCTATTCTTCCTCTCAGCCACTCCATTTTGCTGTGGAGTATAAGGACAGCTTGTTTGATGTAGGATCCCATGTTGTGATAGGTGTTGCTTGAATGCATGACTCGTGTACTCCCCTCCATTATCTGATCTCAAAATTTTAATCTTAGCATGATAATGGTTAGTTACATAAGTTTGAAAGTTCCTAAATGCATCAAGTACCCTATCTTTGGTCTGAATTAAGGTTAACCAGGTGTATTTGGATTTTTCATCAATGAATGTGACAAAATACTTATAACTATCTCTAGATAAGCAAGGGGCAGTCCACACATCAGAGTGAATTAGATCAAAGCAATTATCATAAACGGTAGTAGACTTTTGAAACACAGTTCTACAATGCTTGCCTAAAATACAAGCTTCACAATCTTTGTTCTCAAACACAACACCTGGTACCATTAAGTTCAAAGCTTTAACATGAGGGTGTCCTACTCTAGCATGCCACAATGCATTTTTATTCAACAAAGAAGCAGAAGTAAACGAGCAACTATAATCAGGAACAGAAGTGAGTTCTTCAAGCATATAGAGATCTCCCTTAGTCACCCCTTTCCCAATCAATCTGCTGCTCTCAATATCCTGAAACTTCACATCATTAGGACTAAAGATAACATTGCATTGTAAATCATTAGTACATTTCTTCACTGATAATAGGTTTGATGTGAATTCAGGCATGTAAAAAGCTCTAGATTCTTTGTTAAACAGCTTAAGCTTTCCTATTCCTCTAATGGGTATCTTATCCCCATTTGCTATCATCACATGCCCATGTGTAGGTTCTATATCCTTAATCAAGTTTTCATCACTTATCATATGATGTGATGCACCAGAATCAACAATCAATGGTTTATTTACTCGTTTAGCATTATGGCATAGATTACTAAGTGATGGATGCATCTTATCAGTTCTAGCAATGTGAGCATGTCTATACCCATTCCTAGCTTCTAACCGTTCTACTAGTTCTCTAATCAAGTGATCATCCTTATATGCAATCATAGAAGCTCCAAAGGAATAACCGTAAGTGTTACCGTTTTCCTTTTGCATTTTGAAGAGGGCATCAAGGTCTGATCTCTTGATGTAGTCATCATTGTTGAACTGAAGAGAAGATGGAGCTTGTACAATAATAGGGCAAGCTCTAGAAGATGTCTAGAAGAGTTCAATCAAGCTTCAGAAGTGTTCTGAAGTAGTTATCTTGTGAAGTTAAGTCTAGGAAAGACTTAGACTGATCATGTGGAGGCTTTGGAGGAGTTAAAGAGAAGATGGAAGTATGGTGCAAAGATAGGGCGTTCAGTACGGCCATGGTACGGCCTAGGGTGATCCAAGAAGGTGTAAGGGTCAACCTTAGAAGGAAGTTGGATGAAGGCATAGGGCGAGTGTACGGACCTCAAGGCCGTACAGCGTCCGTACAAACTATCCAGTTCGGCCATCACCCGGATCAGCCTTGCCCAAGTTGTACAATGTGTGGGCGCGACTTAGGTTGAATCATGTGACCGTTGGAAACTCTTGGAGGCAAGGGAAGATTCAAATGGATAAGGTGAGCTGTTGGTATGAGCTGGAAAGGTAAAGGTGCTTTACCTTTACAGCCTTGACTCATCCTATCCATTCAATTCAAATGAAGCAATCTAAGCCCTTTACATTGGATCAAGTCGCCAGCTAAGAACCAGGACATCAAGACCAGTCTTCTCTCATCCTGACCATCCATTCTAGTTTGTATTTACAGCCTTAGGATCTAGGTTTATGATCTGAGTTGTGTAAAGCTCATATATAAGCTAAGCAATGTCGTTTGTAAAAGAACTAAGTGAGTAAGGGGGTTTCCCTTCTCCTTCCCTAATCTTCAGTCTCTTATTCTCTCAGTCTCTCTCTAGTCTCTCAGTCTCTTAATCTCATTCTCTTTAGTCTCTTAAACACTTAAACACTCTCACCCATCTCTGTTCTTAAATCACCTAGAACTAAGCTCTCATCTTTCTCCATTGGAGTTTATACACACATACACACAACCAGAGTAGAGATCTCTTTAAAAATCATATGGTATCAGAGCCAGGTTCATTAGAACTTGGTTCTTGCTTCTGCTGAAGCTCATAGCTCTCCTCCATGTCGCTTGAAGCCAAGAAGAAGCTCCATGGTCCAGCCGGTTGTTCTACTCTTCAAGAAGAAGGTGTGCTCATCCATGGTGTCCAGAAGCTGTCTCTGGCCGACCTACACTCTCTCATGAAGCCCATGAAGAAGAAAGAACCTTGGAAGCAATGGTGTATGAGGCGATCTCATCAACCAAGCTTCAAAGCTATGTCCAAGCTAGGTCTTATCCACTGTCCAAGAAGAAAGGTGATAGCTTTCAGCTGGTACTGATGTGGCGAACTTAACATGAAGAAAGGTGGGGTCTTTGACATGGAGAGTTCAAGAGAAAGGTCCATGGGAGAAGGAGAAGTTGGAATCGACACCAACAGCTCACTGTCTTGCCATGTTCTATGGAGTTTCAAGGAACTAACACTAGTTCCTTGGCTGTAAGAAACCTCTTTCTCTTGTATAAAGCTTGAGTATATTGACTGGTTGTGATGTGATTGAAAACCTGAGAATTGTTTAAAGATTGCTAAATGAATACTTTTAGAATCTGTCTCAGTATGCTTAAAGAGCCTGGTTTGGTGATTAAGATTGTTAATATGCTTAGCTCCGAATCATAGTGATGCTTGTTGTGATTAATTGAATCTGCTTGCATACATGGATTGAAACGGAATTGAAAGCTGTTGCATATAGTCTTGTGGCTGTCTTCCATTGAGGCATTAGATTCATGTCTAAATTGCTGAGTAAAGAAGCTTTTAAAAATGCCTAAGTAACTTGTCTTGAATCTGTTAGGATCTTGATTGTTCTTAGAGAGCTAGCTTGCAAAGAATAGAACTTGATAATGCCTTGTGTCTATCTGTTGCATTGCTTGTGTTATTGGGAATCAAACTTGATGATTTATTAATCAAGTTTTGACATCAATACTATTGAAAATGGTAAATGCTTAATGACAGCTCTAAATTAACTTGTCTTGTTAAGATGATAGATTATATCTAATCATTCTTGCTTTCATGTGTTAGAAACTGTTAAGATTAATGCATACTGCCTTGTTGCTGCTTTGGATTGTTGCATTTAGATTAAAGTCTAAGTTGCATATTAAGGAGTGATTAAAATTGCCTAAATACTTTGACTTGAATCTGATAAGGTCTTGCTTAGTATTTAGAGAATGGTTGCTTGCATAGATAAGAACTTGACATTGTCTTGATTCTATCTAATGTTATAAAGCTTGAGACATTGGTGATCAAACTTGATGAAGTCAAGGATTGATCCCAATGCAATTGTGTCTTATCTTGGCTAGAGTTTGAGTGATGTTTCAGGTTCACAAAAGGTGCTCCTAGTTCATCATCAAATCCGAGTTGAAAGAGAAAGAATGATGCCCATTGTGTGTACAATGGAGAGGTGTTACAAGAAAGGGAGAAGCACAGATGGTTGTAAAACTCACTCGTGCTCTTCTTCTTAACATTGCAAGTATCAGAAGAAGAAGCCAACCGGGTCTAGGCAGTGGCGTGCCTATTCAAGAGGGTGCTCAAACTAAGACAGAGCACTCTTGGCTGTGTGAAGAAGAAGGCTACTCTATCAAGGCGGCTTCTATTGTGAGGTGATTGAAGAAGTAGCTGAAGCATCCACAAGCATTCCATCATGGTGGTGACTTCAGAAGGGTGATTGCAATAAGAGAAGAAGAAGAAGTAAGGATTCAAGTGGTAACTCTGAGAACCACTCCTCATCATCTTAACCAAGGGAGTAAACCTAATCTCATCTATCTTAATATGTCTTGATAGGTTTAACTCCTGATTATACTATGTGCTTTCCCTAATTCCATTAAGTGTTTATAGCTTCTAGTAGTATGTCTAGGCTAATTGCACTGAAATTGTTTTGCTGTTGCATTGTCATATTGATAGTAAGTAATGTCTAGAGTCCCAGAATCTCATGTTTTGTTTATTGCATTGTCTTGAGTGTTGTCATAGCTTGAATCATCATGAATGTGTTGTAGAATTGAGTAGAATGTCTCTGCTGCTTGCATCATGATTGGTAAGTTATTTTGCATACATAATCATATCTCATACTGTCTAAGTTCAATCCTATTGTTATCTGATGCTATTTGTAAGGGTTAACCATAGAAGGAAGTTGGATGAAGGCATAGGACGAGTGTACGGACCTCAAGGCCGTACAGCGTCCGTACATCCCATCCGGTCCAGCCATCACTCGGATCAGTCTTGATCAAGTTGTGCAATGTGTGGGCGCGGCAGGTTTGAATTACCAAGGCCGTTGAAGGCTTATGGAGGGAAGGAATATGCTGAGCATCTTGTATAGATAAGGAGCAAGCTGTAAAGTGAAAGCAAAAGCAAAAGGTAAAGGCAAAAGGAGAAGCATGTATCTGGTCACATAAGGAGCAAGATACATTGGCGCCTTCAGTCTCCTGTTGCCTCAGTTTGAATCAACCAATTACAAGACAAGCTGCCAAGACCAAAGACCAGCCTTATCTCATCCAGGCCGTCCATCATTCAAGTTAATATCAGCCCTAGGATATATGTTTATGATATTGCAAAGTGTAGAGACATATATAAGCCAAGGATTGGCGATTGTAAGAGATTAAGTGAGTTAGGGGGTTTCCCCTCTCCTTCTCTAATCTAAAACACTAATCTTCAGTCTCTTATTCTCTCAGTCTCTCTAGTCTCTTAAGTCTCTTAATCTCTCTGTTCTTAAGTCTCTTATACACTCTCACAAATCTCTCTTCCTAAATCACCTAGAACAAGCTCTAATCATTCTTCATTGAAGCTTATACACACACACATACTACCAGAGTAGAGATCTCTTTAAAAATCATATGGTATCAGAGCCAGGTTCATCAGAACCTGAGCTGTAGCTTCCGCACAACACAAGCTCTACCCTCAGCTCAAATCCAATCCTTGAAGACATTCCCATCCGAGTTCAGTTTCTCCATGAGAAGAAGACTGAAGGGCGTGTCTCTCATCCTTTCTCCTGTCTATACTGATGGAGAGACTCATTGGAAGCAGAAGTGTATGGAGAGGACTCACGAACCTCATCCAAGGCGCCTCCTCCAAGAGCTTTCTTCACCCGGTTCATCATGAAAGCTGTCAAGGTGATGGCGCCTAGAAGACTTGGAGAAAGGAGGAGTCTTTGAGCTGGAGAAACAAGAAGGTGGTCATGAACTGAAGGAGTAGGAGGTGGGTGACTATCCAGACTCTCAGATTCAACAAAAGCCATGGCCAGTCCCCTTGGAGGTTTAAGGAACCAACCTGGTTCCTTGTGTAAGCGATTTTAAAACCCTCTTGATAATGAGCTTGTGTTGTTGACTGGTTGTAATGTGTGATGTGATTGAAAACCTGAGGACTGTTAAAGATTGATAAATTAAAATGTTTAGAATCTGTCCCAGGATACTTTAAGAGCTTTGTTTGGTGACTGAATGTGATTAATATGATTAGCTTCGTTTCATAGTGATGCTTAGAGTGATTAACTGAATCTGCTTGCATACATGGATTGAAACTGAATTTTAAAGCTGTTGCATATAGTCTTGTGGCTATCTTACATTGAAGCATTAGATTCATGTCTAAAGTGCTGAGTAAAGAAGCTTTTAAAAGTGCCTAAGTAACCTGTCTTGAATCTGTTAGGATCTTGCTTGTTCTTAGAGAGCTAGCTTGCAAAGAATAGAACTTGATAATGCCTTGTGTCTATCTGTTGCATTGCTTGTGAGATTGGGAATCAAACCTGATGATTAATCAAGGATTGATCCCAATACTCTTGTGTCTTATCCTCTCTGGAGTTTGAGTGGTGTTTCAGGTTCACAAGAAGTGTCCTCTGCTCACCACCTATCCAAGAAAAGAGGAAGACTTGAACCATTGTGTGGAGCAATGGGAAGATACTTGTGTGTAGAAGCTGGTTTAAGAAGCGCAGGCCACGAGGTTGTTGAGCTCCTGGTTCAAGACATACAAGCGGAAGACCAACCATTGTGTGGAGCAATGGGAAGGTTCTTGTGTGTAGAAGCCGGTTTAAGAAGCGCAGGCCACGAGGTTGTTGAGCTCCTGGTTCAAGGCACACAAGAAGAAGAAGGTCACCACCTATGCCATGAGGAAGGCCGGTGATCTGAGAGCACTTGAAGCTTAAAGCAAAAGGATGGATCAGTGATTTAAGCGCAGCTGTTAGGGTGATGTGCTCCTGGTCTTGAAGTTCCTCCTTATCATTACAATAGAATGGTAAAATGAAGCCTGTTGCCAACATTCTGTGGGAAGTCCACAGCCTGCTCCAAAGAGGGTAGAGAGGATGTTGTGACAATGGAGAGATGACTTATGGTTCTGTCCATGGTGGTTTAGTCACCATAGCCTACGCATCAGATGAGTGTAGAGAGGACAGTCGACATGCAAAGAAAGAGCATCACCAGGAGGGTGATGCAATGTAAACCAAGACCATTGCAAGCTGATCATGGAGTGATCCAGCCGAAGAGTGAAGCATTGGAGAGTGAGCATTGCAAGAGGGATGGGCACACCAAGGAAAGGTGTTGGATACTGAATCCAAGTATCAAGTTCATGCCAAGTTCAAGTGAACCGTGCCCATGGAAGTTCAAGAGATCAGCTCGGATCTCTTGTTTGTAAGCAAACCTCTTAACCCTTAATAAGAGCTTGTGTCTTTATTTATTGTGCTGTGAGTGGTGTCTAGAGTCCCAGAATCTCATGTTTTGTTTATTGCATTGTCTTGAGTGTTGTCATAGCTTGAATCATCATGGATGTGTTGTAGAATTGAGTAGAATGTCTCTGCTGCTTACGTCATGATTGATAAGTTCTTTTGCATACATAAGCATATCTCATACTGTCTAAGTTCAATCCTAGTGTTATCTGATGCTATTGCCTATGTTTAATCCACCAATGAAAGTCTTGCATCAATTAGAAATTGTCTAAGTTGCTTGCATCATTGGTTCTGATTGAAACTGTTGTGCAGAGCTTTAATATTACTCATGGATTGAACCCGTTGCATTCATATAGCTAATGCTTTAAGATTGTGCATTCATGTAGTAATGCATTTAAAAAATGAGCCTAAATTGCAAATGACCTGATATAAGCTTTGCATTTAGAGAACTGTATAGAACTTGCATTGTCATTGTTAGAAATTTAAATCTGCTTGTCTCGACTCAATCCAGTTCTGATTGTTGCTATGCCATAGTTAAATACATCAGTGATGTCTTATAAGCATTTAGAAGTATGTCTAAGCTACTTGAATCATTGGCCTTGATAAAACTAGTGAGCATATGCATGAATTGTGTCACTCTTGTCGCCTTAATTGCAGAAGTATCATCTAGACTTGTGTTCCATTTTGAATTGAATCTGTTTCATTCATATAGTTAGTGTAACCTAATGCATTCATCTATTGTTGCATTTAAAAAAAAAAACTGAATTGATTGTCTTTGCTAGATTGTCTTGATTGTCTAGCTTGTTTCAAGTATCATATATTATTGTGGCATTGGTGATCAAACAGGATGGATGATCTTGGTTTGATCCCAATGGGATGATCTGATCTTGCATTGAGTTTTGGTGGTGTTAGGTACACAAGGGAAGTGATACATGTAACTTATTAGATTTGGTGATTTAAGAAGTGATTAAGTCTAATCTGAGAATTAAAGAGATTGGAGATTAAGAACAAGAGAGAGACTTAAGAGAGAGAGACACAAAACTCCATTACTTTATTAATGAGTGAGGTTACATATTTATAAGAGAGCTACAAGGGTTTCCAAAACTCGAAATGGGCACTATTGAAGCATGTGGAGTCAAAGGTTGCTTTAGAGATGGACGGATAAGAGGACTCGCATGCTTCCTCTCCTTACAGCCTGTCACAGCCTGGCATGCTCTTCCCTTATCCTCTCAACGTTCTGATCCTTCTCCTCTTGAGTAACTCTTCCGCGTTTACCATTTCACTTGGGCAATGCATGGTAAGTTTTGGTCGAGGCTTGGATGGTACGGACTGTACGGCTTGTACGGCCTTGTACGGACGTCCGTACCATACTCTCTCTAAACTCCACTCTGCCTCATCTCTTCATCTCCTCAACTCCTCTTCTCTTCTCACTTATATGCTTAACTCAACTCAACACTCCCCCTCAAGCTTAGCTTTGTGAAAGCCTAAGCTTGGAAAGCCACAAGATCTTCCTCATTAAAAACCTCACCAAAGAAAACCCAATGGGATAAAACTTTGATGAGGGAAAAAGAGTAAAGACCTTGCAGCTAAGGGGATTAGCTCCTTCTCTTCCCAAGATCAATGAGGCCCAACCTGATGTGAATGGACTCCATTGTCTTCTGTCTTGCAGCCTTGGTGAACACATCCGCTAGCTGATCTTCACTCCTTGTGTAGCATGGCAAGATCACCCCTAGCACAATCATCTGCCTCACCTTGTGACAATCAACTTCAATGTGCTTGGTCCTCTCGTGAAACACCGAGTTGGATGCAATGTGGATGGCAGCTTGATTGTCACAATGCATTGTCATTGGAGTTGCTTGATCAATCTCCAAGTGCTTCAAGATGCCTTTGATCCATACCAACTCGTTGGTGAGCTTCAGCATGGCTCTATACTCGGCTTCTGCACTTGAACATGACACTACCTTCTGCTTCTTGCTTTTCCAAGTTACCAAGTTGCCTCCAATGAATGTGCAATAGCCTGTGGTTGATCTCCTGTCTGCTCTATCACCAGCCCAATCCGCATCACAATATCCTACAACCTCAGTACTCTTGTTACATCCCATCCATACTCCAAGACCAGTAGTTCCATTCAGATACATCAAGATCCTTTCCACCATCCGCCAGTGGTGCTCCTTAGGAACTTGCATGTGTTGACTGACTTGATTCACCGCAAAGCACACATCAGGTCTAGTAATGGTAAGATAGATCAACTTCCCCACTAGCTTCCTATACAGCTTAGGATCATGGAATGGCTTGCTATCCTCAATCTCCCCCTCACGTGGAACCTTGTACCCATCCTCCATTGGCATCTTGGCTGTCTTTCCTCCATAGGCATCTGCTCCCTTCAATAGATCAATCACATACTTCCTTTGAGACATAAACAATCCTTCCTTTGATCTGCATATCTCAATCCCAAGAAAATACTTCATTTCCCCCAAGTCTTTAATCTCAAAGCTTGCCTTGAGATACTCCTTTGTAGCCTTGATGCCTTCCTTATCACTGCCTGTGATGATGATATCATCCACATACACAAGCAATACCACAATACCAGATGAGGTGGTTAGGGTAAAGAGAGTGTGATCCAATTCTGACTTCCTGAACCCTCTCCCATTCAGTGTAGTACTCAACTTGTTGTACCACGCCCTTGGAGACTGCTTGAGACCATAGATAGCTTTCCTCAACCTCAACACATTACCCTTCTTTACTAGATGTTCAAGACCTGGTGGTGGATGCATGTATACTTCATCTTCCAACTCTCCTTGAAGGAATGCATTCTTCACATCCATTTGCCACAAATCCCACTCAAGATTCACAGCTAAAGATAACACAATCCTGATAGTATGAAGTTTAGCCACAGGAGCAAAGGTCTCAACATAGTCCTCACCATATGTCTGAGTAAACCCTCTTGCCACCAACCTAGACTTGCGCCTCTCTATTCTTCCATCAGGATGAAACTTGATTGTAAACACCCATTTACTAGTCACTGCCTTCTTCCCTTTAGGCAGCTCACTCTCATACCATGTTTCATTCTTAATCATGGCTCCGGACTCATCAGCGACTGAATCTCTCCACTCTCTTAAAGCCATAGCTTCTTCATATGTCCTTGGAATATAGCTCTCATCCAAGCTTACTGTGAAGGCTATATGCTCGTCCGGAAACTCTGCAAAGGAACACATAGCTTGAGAAGGATGCTCCACAGCCTGGGCATTGTAGTACACTCTCGTGTTTACCCAGTTGGAAGCATCTCTCTTCACCCTTGTGCTCCTCCTTAGCTCCTGAACTTGTTCGTCTTGTGTTTCTTGCCTATCTTCACTTGATTGAGCACCACTCTCATTTGACCCATCAGAATCTACTTCCCAATCTCCACTAGACTGAGTACCACTCTCATCTGAGCCAGTAGACTCTCTTTGCCCATCTCCACTAGACTGAGCACCACTCTCTACTTCCTGTGTCATCTCTTGATTATGCTGGCCTGAATCTTCTTGATTGTGCACTTGCTCATGAGATTCAGTTCCATTCCCCCTCTCATGATCAAGAGGAGTTGTTCTTTCAGCTTCACTAGTAGGATTGGAAGACTCTCTTCTTCCAGATTCCTGATCCTGGGATAACCCTATCCCTAGCTTCTCCAACAGCACCCTCAGTGTTGTTGCTCTATCAGATGGAGCTTGAGACAAATCCTTCAGATTTTCCCACTCCTTTTCTTCATAATACCCTTTGGATTCAATAAATTTCACTTCTCTAGATACCATCACTCTCCTTGCTTCAGGATCATAGCACTTGTATCCCTTCTGAGTGATAGAGTATCCAATAAACATTGCCTTAGTACTCTTTGCCTCCAGCTTGTTTCTCTGTTCTCCTGGAGTCATGACATAGCATACACACCCAAATACTCGTAGATGATCAATAAAAGGCTTGCTCTTATTCAGCACCTCAAATGGAGACAGATTCTTCAGTATCTTGGTTGGGACCCGATTGATGAGGTAGCAAGCAGTCTGAACAGCATCTCCCCAAAATCTTTTTGGGACATTTGCATGAAACATCATTGACCTAGCAACCTCCATCAAGTGCCTATTCTTCCTCTCAGCTACACCATTCTGCTGTGGTGTGTAGGGACAACTGGTCTGATGCACAATCCCATGCTTGGCTAGATGACTCTTGAAGGCATTGCTGATGTATTCACCTCCGTTGTCTGATCTCAGTACCTTCACAGTAGCATTGTATTGATTAGATACATATGCTTGGAAGTTCATAAACGCTTCTAGCACCTTATCTTTAGATGGAAGCAATGTGAGCCATGTATACTTAGACTTCTCATCAATGAATGTCACAAAGTATTTATGGCTGTCTCTAGACATGCATGGAGCGGTCCACACATCCGAGTGAACTAGATCAAAGCAATGCTCATAAGTAGTCTTAGATGTTGGGAAAACAGTCCTACAATGCTTTCCTAATATGCATGCTTCACAATCCAAGTGATTGAATGACATATTAGGGATTATTAACTCAATGGCACGAGCATGAGGATGTCCTAATCTAGCATGCCAAGTAATACTATCAATCTTCTCAGCAGTACTACTCAAGCAACTAGAATCAAAGGGATTAGAGGTCTTAGCCAAGTCGAGGTGGTATAGCTGATTTTTGCTGTCTCCTCTGCCAATGACTCTCCCAGTCTTCAAATCTTGGAACTCAACTTCATCAGGTCTGAATACTACTTGACAATCAAGATCAATGGTAGCTTTCTTCACAGATAATAGATTTGAAGTGAACTGAGGCATATAGAAAGCAGCCGTGTCCTTCTCAAACAGTTTGAGCTTTCCCACTCCTTCTATTGGAATCATAGCGCCATTAGCTATCTTAACACTCCCTGTTGCGGCCTTGATCTCACTTATAAGCCTCCTATCACTGATCATATGATGACTTGCTCCAGAATCAATCACCATGGGTTTAGAAGCTCCGGATTGTATAGTATGCTTCTTGCTTGCTGTTAAGGCTTGTACATGTTCCATGAACACTCTCCATTCCTTCCTGGTGATGCGATCATCAGCTCCACTCCCTTTCTCCTGCTCTCTTAACACCCCACTGTCTTCTACTGATTCCCCCATGTAGGCTGAGTAAGAACACTCTCCCACAACTCTCTTTCTACCCTTTCCTATGTTGATAGGGGCTTTGGATAGCATTCTGCACCTTCTCTTCTTCCGGAAGCCCTCACTCCTACTCCCGGTTAGCCTCCATGAGCCCTCACTCCTACTCATGGTTAGCTTCTGGAAGCTCTCACTCCTACTCCCAGTTGGCTTCCATGAGCTCTCACTCCTACTCATGGTTAGCCTCTCATCATCTCTCATTATCTCATACGCCCTTCTTATAAGCCCACAAATCTCTTCCATTTCCGGAAGCTGTTCCCCTCTTAGAACCATCTCTACCAGCCACCCATATGATGACTCCATGCTCGTCAAGAGCTTCAAGACCGTCTCTTGCTCTTGTGTAGTATCCCCATCCACATGGGATCTCAACCCTTGTAGTTCAACCCACAAATGTTGTAGCTTCCTCACATGGTTATTGAACTCTTCTCTTCCTGGTTTACCTCCACTGATCACCTTCTTGACTTCATACACTCTCCTAAGACTGATCTTGTTCTCATAAACATCTTCAATCTTCTCAAGCAGTGTACTTTCTTCAAGACTAAAGCAACTTCCACTTGTTTCTCTTGCTGTCTGATCTTTCTCAGCAGCTCTACCCTTCAAAGACTCTTCCTTCTCATGGTTTCTCCAAACTCCACACCTCTTCAGAGTCGCTCTCATTTGTGAGAACCACCCCCACTCATTCCTTCTATCTTCCTTCTCTTCACGCCTTGCTGAACCACAAGCTAGACCCATCTTCTGACCTTGTCAAACACCTAAAGGGACTCCCTTGAAGCTGACTCTCCAAAAGAAACACCAACAGACACAAACTTGACTTTTAAAGGATCTAGCTCTCGACAACTCTCAAGAACTCTCAAGAACACTCAAGAACATTTAGAAAAACGAAATCACTCTCTCCTTTTGAACGAACCTGGCTCTGATACCATATTAGATTTGGTGATTTAAGAAGTGATTAAGTCTAATCTGAGAATTAAAGAGATTGGAGATTAAGAACAAGAGAGAGACTTAAGAGAGAGAGACACAAAACTCCATTACTTTATTAATGAGTGAGGTTACATATTTATAAGAGAGCTACAAGGGTTTCCAAAACTCGAAATGGGCACTATTGAAGCATGTGGAGTCAAAGGTTGCTTTAGAGATGGACGGATAAGAGGACTCGCATGCTTCCTCTCCTTACAGCCTGTCACAGCCTGGCATGCTCTTCCCTTATCCTCTCAACGTTCTGATCCTTCTCCTCTTGAGTAACTCTTCCGCGTTTACCATTTCACTTGGGCAATGCATGGTAAGTTTTGGTCGAGGCTTGGATGGTACGGACTGTACGGCTTGTACGGCCTTGTACGGACGTCCGTACCATACTCTCTCTAAACTCCACTCTGCCTCATCTCTTCATCTCCTCAACTCCTCTTCTCTTCTCACTTATATGCTTAACTCAACTCAACATAACTCGCCATCAACCAAGAATGTAGAGACAAAGGTCTTGTGCCATTGCATATCATCACTAGGACATGTTAGTCCATAATCTACAGGAAGTGTAGTGTGATTGAGTATGCAATGAGAGATAGCCATTGCATAATACCATTGGACATATCTAGTCCTTAGTCTACAGGAAGTGTAGCATGGGTCATTATGCAATGAGAGGTGTGTCTTGTGAGACTCTCTATGGTGATTCAAACACCCTAGTTCCTGGTTAAGGAAGAGAGTAAACTCACAAGAAGAAAGCTATCATAAAAAGATGATAGTTATTAGACCATGGAGATGCTTAGGATCATCACAAGCTTAGCTCCTTCTAGTCTAGGTTCTAAGCTTGAGGGGGAGTCTTAATGCATATGATCCATGGTCAGTAACAAGTCGGTGCAAAGGCTTCTACAAGGATCATCAACCGGACCAAGTCAGTGGCGTGTCTAGGCAAGAGGCTGTTCAGAGCAGCCTTGGCAAGTGAGGAAGAAGGCTCTCCATCAATGCAGCTTCAATAAGAGGTGATTGAGGAGAAGCTGATGAATCCATTCTGCCTTTCCAAGAAGTTGATGATGCCATGAAGATGGTGCATTGAGAGAGTTTGGAAACTCACAAAAACACAAGGGAAGTTCCCTTAGACTTTTAAAACTCTTTTCAATCTTTTTCATTCATCTTATTCATTGCTTGTGCTTGAAAAGATACTTAAGATGATCATGATTGAATTGTGAGATTGTGTGCATCAAGTGTGATGCAGGATATTCATTTTCTTGTTTTTGATAGGTACTGATGCACCTTTGGGATAATGTATCAGGTACCATTGCTTGAGCCTCACTAAAGATGTTCCTGGTCAGTTCCTAGCTTCTCTAAGATGGCTGAGAAGTCTGTTGAGAGGGGGAGATCCAAACCAGTTCTATGAAGAGGGCAAGCCGTGTGTGAAATCTTGATCAGCCTCACTAGTGTTGTGAAGATGATCTGGTCGTGTCCTAGCTTCTCTAAGAAGGCTGTGAAGTCAGTTGAGAGGGGGAGACCTCAAACCAGTTCCATGAAGAGGTGAAGCTGAGTTGTTGAGTGCGCAAAGTCTTGTGGAGTTGCCGCACCAGTTTAGGCCGTGATCCAGAACTTCTTGTGTCCAACCTCTCTGGTTCTAAGGCACAAGAGTTCACTGGCCAATCCCTAGGCTTTGGAGAGCTCTACTCTTTTTCCCTTGCAAGGTTTTGTCCCAATGGGTTTTCCTTGTAAGGTTTTTAATGAGGGAGACTCTTCAGAGTTCCAAGCTTGGCTTAGGATCTCCTAAAGTCAAGCTTGAGGGGGAGTGTTGAACTGAAGAGAAGATGGAGCTTGTACAAGAATAGGGCAAGCTCTAGAAGATGTCTAGAAGAGTTCAACCAAGCTTCAGAAGTGTTCTGAAGGAGTTATCTTGTGAAGTTAAGTCTAGGAAAGACTTAGACTGATCATGTGGAGGCTTTGGAGGAGTTAAAGAGAAGATGGAAGTATGGTGCAAAGATAGGGCGTTCGGTACGGCCATGGTACGGCCTAAGGTGATCCAAGAAGGTGTAAGGGTTAACCATAGAAGGAAGTTGGATGAAGGCATAGGACGAGTGTACGGACCTCAAGGCCGTACAGCGTCCGTACATCCCATCCGGTCTAGCCATCACTCGGATCAGTCTTGATCAAGTTGTGCAATGTGTGGGCGCGGCAGGTTTGAATTACCAAGGCCGTTGAAGGCTTATGGAGGGAAGGAATATGCTGAGCATCTTGTATAGATAAGGAGCAAGCTGTAAAGTGAAAGCAAAAGCAAAAGGTAAAGGCAAAAGGAGAAGCATGTATCTGGTCACATAAGGAGCAAGATACATTGGCGCCTTCAGTCTCCTGTTGCCTCAGTTTGAATCAACCAATTACAAGACAAGCTGCCAAGACCAAAGACCAGCCTTATCTCATCCAGGCCGTCCATCATTCAAGTTAATATCAGCCCTAGGATATAGGTTTATGATATTGCAAAGTGTAGAGACATATATAAGCCAAGGATTGGCGATTGTAAGAGATTAAGTGAGTTAGGGGGTTTCCCCTCTCCTTCTCTAATCTAAAACACTAATCTTCAGTCTCTTATTCTCTCAGTCTCTCTAGTCTCTTAAGTCTCTTAATCTCTCTGTTCTTAAGTCTCTTATACACTCTCACAAATCTCTCTTCCTAAATCACCTAGAACAAGCTCTAATCATTCTTCATTGAAGCTTATACACACACACATACTACCAGAGTAGAGATCTCTTTAAAAATCATACTATTGCCTATGTTTAATCCATCAATGAAAGTCTTGCATCAATTAGAAATTGTCTAAGTTGCTTGCATCATTGGTTTTGATTGAAACTGTTGTGCATAGCCTTAATATTGCTCATGGATTGAACCTGTTGCATTCATATAGCTAAAGCTTTAAGATTGTGCATTCATGTAGTAATGCATTTAAAAATGAGCCTAAAGGTCTGATTGTTGCTATGCCATAGTTAAATCCATCAGTGATGTCTTATAAGCATTTAGAAGTTTGTCTAAGCTATTTGGATCATTGGCATTGATAAAAACTAGTGAGCATAAGCATGAATTGTGTCACTCTTGTCCCCTTGATTGCATAAGTATCATCTAGGCTTGTGTTTCATTTGGGTTAAATCTATTTCATTCATATAGTGAGTATGTAACCTAATGCATTCAGTTATTGTTGCATTTAAAAAAAAAACTAAATTGATTGTCTTTGCTTGATTGTCTTGATTGTCTAGCTTGTTTCAAGTATCATATATTATTGTGGCATTGGTGATCAAACAGGATGGATAATCTTGGTTTGATCCCAATGGGATGATCTGATTTTGCATTGAGTTGTGGTGGTGTTAGGTACACAAGGAATGGGATACATGTAACTCACCAACAACCAAGAATGTAAAGACAAAGGTCTTGTGCCATTGCATATCATCACTAGGACATGTTAGTCCATAATCTACAGGAAGTGTAGTGTGATTGAGTATGCAATGAGAGATAGCCATTGCATAATACCATTGGACATATCTAGTCCTTAGTCTACAGGAAGTGTAGCATGGGTCATTATGCAATGAGAGGTGTGTCTTGTGAGACTCTCTATGGTGATTCAAACACCCTAGTTCCTGGTTAAGGAAGAGAGTAAACTCACAAGAAGAAAGCTATCATGAAAGATGATAGTTATTAGACCATGGAGATGCATAGGATCATCACAAGCTTAGATTCTTCTGGTTTCGGTTCTAAGCTTGAGGGGGAGTCTTAATGCATATGATACATGGTCAGTAACAAGTCTTTTGCAAAAGCTTCTACAAGGATCATCAACCGGACCAAGGCAGTAGCGTGTCTAGGCAAGAGGCTGTTCAGAGCAGCCTTGGCGAGTGAGGAGGAAGGCTCTCCATCAATGCAGCTTCAATGAGAGGTGATTGAGGAGAAGCTGATGAATCCATTCTGCCTTTCCAAGAAGTTGATGATGCCATGAAGGTGGTGCATTGAGAGAGTTTGGAAACTCACAAAAACACAAGGGAAGTTCCCTTAGACTTTTAATCCTCTTTTCAACCTTTTTTCATTCATCTTATTCATTGCTTGTGCTTGAAAAGATACTTAAGATGATTATGATTGAATTGTGAGATTGTGTGCATCAAGTGTGATGCAGGATATTCATTTTCTTGTTTTTGATAGGTACTGATGCACCTTTGGGATAATGTATCAGGTACCATTGCTTGAGCCTCACTAAAGATGTTCCTGGTCAGTTCCTTGCTTCTCTAAGATGGCTGAGAAGTCTGTTGAGAGGGGGAGATCCAAACCAGTTCTATGAAGAGGGCAAGCCGTGTGTGAAGTGTTGATCAGCCTCACTAGTGTTTTGAAGACGATCTGGTCGTGTCCTAGCTTCTCTAAGATGGCTGTGAAGCCAGTTGAGAGGGGGAGACTTCAAACCGGTTCCATGAAGAGGTGAAGCTGAAGTGTGAAGTGTGAAGTGTGCGCAAAGCTGTGAAGAGTTGCTGCACCTGTTAGGCCGTGATCCAGAGCTTCTTGTGTCCAACCACATTGGTTCTAAGGCACAAGAGCTCACTGGCTAATCCCTAGGCTTTGAAGAGCTCTACTCTTTTTCCCTTGCAAGGTTTTGTCCCAATGGGTTTTCCTTGTAAGGTTTTTAATGAGGGAGACTCTTCAGAGTTCCAAGCTTGGCTTAGGATCTCCTAAAGTCAAAGCTTGAGGGGGAGTGTTGAACTGAAGAGAAGATGGAGCTTGTACAATAATAGGGCAAGCTCTAGAAGATGTCTAGAAGAGTTCAATCAAGCTTCAGAAGTGTTCTGAAGTAGTTATCTTGTGAAGTTAAGTCTAGGAAAGACTTAGACTGATCATGTGGAGGCTTTGGAGGAGTTAAAGAGAAGATGGAAGTATGGTGCAAAGATAGGGCGTTCAGTACGGCCATGGTACGGCCTAGGGTGATCCAAGAAGGTGTAAGGGTCAACCTTAGAAGGAAGTTGGATGAAGGCATAGGGCGAGTGTACGGACCTCAAGGCCGTACAGCGTCCGTACAAACTATCCAGTTCGGCCATCACCCGGATCAGCCTTGCCCAAGTTGTACAATGTGTGGGCGCGACTTAGGTTGAATCATGTGACCGTTGGAAACTCTTGGAGGCAAGGGAAGATTCAAATGGATAAGGTGAGCTGTTGGTATGAGCTGGAAAGGTAAAGGTGCTTTACCTTTACAGCCTTGACTCATCCTATCCATTCAATTCAAATGAAGCAATCTAAGCCCTTTACATTGGATCAAGTCGCCAGCTAAGAACCAGGACATCAAGACCAGTCTTCTCTCATCCTGACCATCCATTCTAGTTTGTATTTACAGCCTTAGGATCTAGGTTTATGATCTGAGTTGTGTAAAGCTCATATATAAGCTAAGCAATGTCGTTTGTAAAAGAACTAAGTGAGTAAGGGGGTTTCCCTTCTCCTTCCCTAATCTTCAGTCTCTTATTCTCTCAGTCTCTCTCTAGTCTCTCAGTCTCTTAATCTCATTCTCTTTAGTCTCTTAAACACTTAAACACTCTCACCCATCTCTGTTCTTAAATCACCTAGAACTAAGCTCTCATCTTTCTCCATTGGAGTTTATACACACATACACACAACCAGAGTAGAGATCTCTTTAAAAATCATAATCATTGCTGCGGGAGCTTGAGGCGCCTGTGTAAGCCACCAGAGACTTCCCATTCCCATCATTGCCTCCAAGCCCATCCACTTCACTGATCTTGCTGGTGCCAGCTCCACTTGAACCTTCAGTCACATTTGCCCTTCCCTCACGCTCCTTCATGAACTTGGCCGGCTTGAGGTGTGGGTGCAGTATCCAGCATTGGCTCTTCTTATGACCATGCTTCTTGCAATGATCACAGTTGCCATTGAACTTCCTGTCCTCGTACTTCCCGTGAGATGCCTTGTTTGCTTGTGGAGCCTCGGTTGAATCCTCATGAGCTGCTTGATTGGCAAGAGAGAGCTCCCCCTTTCCTCCAAACAAACCCATAGATCCCTGCTCCCTTTGGATTTGTGCACACACCTCCTCAAGGTCCGGAAGCTTGTCTGACCTTAACATGTGCTGGATGAGCTGGGTGTAAGCCGGGTTTAGTGTGAGAAGCAGACCAAAGACCTTGTCTTGCTCGCGCCTCTCATTCAACTGATCTGGATCAGTTGTGCTCGGCCTCAGCATCTCCAGCTCTGACCATAAGGACCTGAACCTCCCCAAGTGCTTAGTGAACTCCATGTCCTCTTGTGCAAGACGGTTGATCGCTAGCTTCACTTCAAACACACGGCTGAGGTTGGAAATGTTCCCATACACCTTCTTCAGCGTGTCCCACAGCTCCTTGGCTGATTCACAGTAGCTGCAGGCATCCAAGATAGCTGGGTCCAAGGATGCGTGTAGAACCGTCATCACCAGTCTTCTTGTTGCCATTTCTCCACAGCCGCTTCATTGGAGACCTCTTCTTGATCTCCTCCCTGAGTAATGAGTTTCGGAGCCTCCCCTGTTGTGATGTGCCCCCACAAACCCTTACTTCCCACCGCAGTCTTCACCATCCGAGACCACACAAGGTAGTTGCTACCTTTGAAAGTAACCGCTACCTTCATCCTCATGTTCATCCCCTGTTCCATCTTTGCTTGACTTGAAAACTTGAATCTTGGATCTCGTACACACCAACCTTGAGTCTAGAATCACGCAAACCCACAGAACGCAGTACAGCTTCAACTAGAACAAACCACAGCTTCAACACCTTCAAGACTACTCGCGTGTAGCTTCAAAGACGTTTAGATTGTAACTCTCTAAAGATCAAACCCCAGATTCAAATGAACCTGGCTCTGATACCATATGAGATTAAGAGATCTTTAGAGTGATTAGAATAAAGAGAGTGTTTAGGAAGTGATTAAGAGAAGTTTGTGAAAGATTAAGAGACTAGAAAGAGCCGTTTAGAGTCTAAGAGAAAACCATAGTCTAAGAGATTAGAGAGACTCGAACTGATTGATCTTATTAATGAGTGAGGTTACATATTTATATAGAAAGCATTAGGGTTTACAAGAGGCGAAATGGGCACTATTGAAGCATGTAGAGTCAAGGTTGCTTTCCGGATGATTGGATGGTAAGGCTCACACGCTTTGCCTCTTTACAGCCTGTTCCAGCCTGGCACGCTCTTCCCTTATCCACTCAACGGTCTGATCCCTTCTCCTTAAGTCCCCAAGGTAACACTCCCTTGTTACCGTTTCACTTGGTCGAGTTGGGTAAGTTTTGGTCGAGACCTTTGGTACGGACGGTACGGCCATGTACGGCCTTGTACGGACGTCCGTACCATTCACACCCAAACCCCCTAAGCTTCTCCATCTCTTCTCCTCTTCAACATAATCAACTCAACTCAACAGAATCGTGATCTAAGAAGCTTGAATTGGATACATAAAGTAGTGGAGAACCATTAGGAAGTAGAATAAATCTCATAGGAGTTAGGATGAAGAAGCTATCCCACTTTCAAATTAGGTGATCCCGGTTTTCCTGTTTGGGAATATGACAGCTTCCTTGTCATTCTAATCAAACCAGGATGAATCGCGACGTAAGAAGCTTGATTTTGATACATAAAGTAATGGAGAATCATTAGGAAGTTGAATAAATCTCATAGGAGTTAGGATGAAGAAGCTGTCCCACTTTCAAATCAGGTGATCCCAATTTTCCTGTTTGGGAATATGACAGCTTCTTTGTCATTCTAATCAAACCAGGATGAATCATGATGTAAGAAGCTTGAATTGGATACATAAAGTAGTGGAGAACCATTAGGAAGTTGAATAAATCTCATAGGAGTTAGGATGAAGAAGCTATCCTAATGAGATCCTAGGACCCTTCTCTGGATAGTTTGGATAGATCCTTGCATAAACGAATCAAAGACTCAAGTTTATCAAGGCTGTGGATCGAATGGTGACACAAGAGGCTGCGGAAAGGCTCCTTGATACTCCTAGGCTTAGATCGGATATGACACACCTTTCTAAAGCCCTTGGGCGTTGGATATTACACACCAACAGACTGGATACTACACACCAGACACTCTCTTAACTCGTGAAAGCAAGGGAGAAGAAAACACAAGGTTTAAACAAAAGATAACTTAGATTAGAATGAGGGTTTGTGATACACTTAAATAGAGAGATCCTTGTACATGCACAAGGTCTCGAAAACATAAGAAAACTTAAAGGAAAAGGCTCCACACGGTTTCAAAGTAATAACACAACACTTAGACTAAAACATAATATAAGATAGATGATGAAGTCGGTCCAAGATGCCTTAGGCCGAGTTGCATCCAAGATACATCAACTAGGAATGTGTAAGTGAACTTGATACCTCATTAAAAACCTTGATTAGAAAACCCAGTGGGACAAAACTAATCAAGGGAAAAAGAGTATACCAAGCCACTTGCCTAGATGATGATCAGCTTGATGGTAAGATCACATGAATGGTGATGAGTGTGTCTTGGTAGCTCAAGCTTCTACCAAGAAAGTCTTCTTCCTTCTTAGAGATCTTCAGTATGTTTCCAACGGCTTCTTTGAGTCTCCTTGTCATTGCACGAGTGATAGGACCTGTGGGAATGGCTAGGACAGCTTCCTCTTCAGCTAGTGTATCTTCAGTCTCTCCTTCTTCATCTTTATCAACTAGCTGGTCCATGATCATATCATCCCCTCCCACTTGAAAAGGATTTGTCCTCAAATCTGGCTCATCTGCAATAAAAGGGATCAAGTCAGTAACATTGAAGCTATTACTCACATCATACTTACCTTGCAAATCCAGTTTGTAGGCATTGTTGCTGATCTTCCTTATGACCTTAAAAGGTCCATCAATCCGCGGCATCAGCTTGGATTTCCTTTCATTGGGAAACCTCTCTTTCCTTAGGTGAATCCAGACCTGATCACCCACTTCAAAGACCATCTCACGCCTTCCTTTGTTAGCATGCTTAACATACTGTTTGGTTGTTGCCTCAATGTTGAGCCTAGCTTGCTCGTGGAGTTGTTTCACCATCTCTGCCTTCTTTTTGCCATCAATGCTGACCCTTTCACACTCAGGTAAAGGGATTAAATCCAAAGGAGAGTTGGGATTGAACCCATAAACAATCTCAAAAGGAGAAAACTTAGAAGTAGAATGCACAGCATGATTGTATGCAAATTCACAATGAGGCAAATAGTCTTCCCATGATTTCAAGTTTTTCTTTATGAATGCACGCAAGAGTGTTCCTAGAGTCCTATTAACTACTTCAGTTTGTCCATCAGTTTGTGGATGACAAGTAGTAGAAAACAAGAGTTTAGTACCTAGCTTAGACCAAAGAGTCTTCCAAAAATAACTAAGAAACTTAGTATCTCTATCAGAAACAATAGTCTTAGGCATGCCATGTATGCGCACAATCTCTTTAAAGAACAAGTTGGCAATATGCAATGCATCATCAGTTTTGTGACAAGCTATGAAATGTGCCATCTTTGAGAACCTATCCACAACCACAAAGATAGAATCCTTTCCAGTCCTAGTTCTAGGCAATCCAACAATGAAATCCATAGATATGTCATTCCAAGGATGATAAGGTATAGGGAGAGGAGTATACAAACCGTGAGACTGAACCTTAGACTTGGCTTGCTTGCAAGTTGCACATCTCTCACATAGTTTCTCCACATCTCTTTTCATCCGAGGCCAAAAGAAGTGATCCTGCAAAGTTTTAAGAGTCTTTGCAATACCAAAGTGACCCATGAGACTTCCTCCATGAGATTCCCTTGCGTGTCTTTTGCTGAGTTTGTGCTGTCCTTTGAGGTATTTGAGAGACTCATGATCGGTGTGAATGACGAACTCTTTAGGCCAGAGGTAGTGTTGCCAAGTCTGCAAGGCTCTCACCAAGGCATATAGTTCTTTATCATAAGTTGCATAGTTGAGGGTAGCTCCTCCAAGCTTCTCACTGAAGTATGCAATGGGTCTCTTCTCCTGCATCAATACAGCACCAATTCCAATTCCTGAAGCATCACATTCTATTTCAAAAGTTTTATTAAAATCAGGAAGTATAAGAAGAGGGGCATTAGTAAGCTTCTCTTTTAGGCATTGAAAGGCAAGTTCTTGTGCTTCTCCCCACTTGAATCCGACTTCTTTCTTGATTACTTCAGTCAAGGGAGATGCTATGGTGCTGAAGTCTTTCACAAAGCGCCTATAGAAACCAGCAAGTCCATGGAAGCTCCTCACTTCACTCACTGTCTTAGGAATTGGCCATTCTCGTATAGCTCTTACTTTCTCCGGATCAACTTTAACCCCATCTGCACCCACAATAAAGCCTAAAAAGACCAAGTGATCCGTTCCAAAAGTACACTTCTTAAGGTTAGCAAAAAGAGATTCCTTTCTAAGCACATCAAGAACAGTTCTAAGATGTTCTATATGATCATTAAAGCTCTTACTGTATACAAGGATGTCATCAAAGTATACCACAACAAATATGCCAATGAATGATCTAAGAACATGATTCATTAATCTCATGAATGTACTAGGTGCATTGGTTAATCCAAATGGCATGACTAACCACTCATATAGACCATGTTTAGTTTTGAATGCAGTTTTCCATTCATCTCCTTCTTTCATCCTAATCTGATGGTATCCACTTTTCAAATCAATCTTAGAAAATATGCAAGAACCATGCAATTCATCAAGCATATCATCTAATCTAGGAATAGGATGGCGATACTTTACAGTGATATTGTTGATGGCTCTGCAATCAACACACATGCGCCAGCTCCCATCTTTCTTGGGCACAAGTAGCACTGGAACAGCACAAGGGCTCATGCTCTCTCGGATATGCCCTTTCTCCATCAGTTCCTCCACTTGCCTTTGTAGTTCTTTGGTCTCCACCGGATTGGTTCTGTATGCTGGCCTATTGGGAAGTGTAGAACCGGGCACAAAATCAATTTGGTGCTCAATCCCTCGCACTGGTGGTAGTCCATTGGGACTATCTTCTGGAAAAACATCTTGATATTCCTGTAAAAGATTGACAAGTTCACTCGGATACTCCGGTGCAATGTTAGTAGTAGTCAAGAGGGATTCCTTATAGATAAACAAAAGAATAGGAAGGTTAGAGCAGAGAGATCTTTTAACATCACCAGACTTGGCATAGAAGTTTAGTTGCTTGGTTGATTCAGCGGGAAGATCTATCTCTTTCTTCTTTTGTAGCTGGAGCTGATCAACCTGAACTTCCTTAGGGGTCATAGGCACAAGAACTGTCTTTCTCCCTTTAAACTCAAAGGTGTGCTTGTTGGCATACCCATCATGTATCACACGTCTATCTGATTGCCACGGCCTTCCAAGGAGAATGTGTCCAGCTTCCATAGGCAACACATCACAAAGAATCTCATCTTCATATTTACCAATGGCTAAGGGAACCATAACCTGAGTAGATACTCTCATCTCGCCCTCTTCATTGAGCCATTGGAGCCTATATGGTTTAGGATGCTTCTGGACCCTCAAACCCAACTTTTTAACCATTGTCTCACTCGCAACGTTGACACAACTGCCTCCATCCACAATAAGACTACAGACCTTTCCTTGCACTAGACATCTAGTATAGAAGAGATTCTCTCTTTGCTCCATCTCCTCGGTCTTGCTTTGAAGACTCAAGGTTCTTCTAGCAACTAGCAACCTTCCAGCAACCGGGTTGGCAACATACTCCTCTTCTGAACTGTGATCTTCCTCGGCCTCTGTCTCATCATCAGCAGATTCATATTCTCCATTGGCATGAAGGATCATCACACGTTTGTTGGTACATTCATTAGCATAGTGCCCACGCCCTTGGCACTTAAAACACTTCACATCTCTTGCACGCGAGCTTGTAGCTTCCACTTTACCCTTATCTTTGTTGTAGATGCTACTAGGCTTGGCTTCTTCTTTTGGCTGTGGCTTGCTTTCCTTTTGATAGCTCGGTTTATCTTCCTTAGAGGTCTGGTATCTATTGGAACCATAGCTGCCACGCGCATGACTTCTTCTCTTAACTTGCTGCTCCACCAAGATAGCTTTGTGTAGCATTTCCTCTATCTCCAAGTAGTGTTGCATCTCCACTCTATCTTGTATCTCACGGTTGAGTCCACCAAGGAACCGTGCCATGGTAGCTTCACTGTCCTCAGATACACAAGCTCTTAGCATAAGCAACTCCATCTCTTGAAAGTATTCCTCTACAGACTTTGATCCTTGTGTGAGCAGTCTCAGCTTTTGATGAAGATCACGGTGATAATGGCTTGGTACAAACCTCTTGCGCATCACAGCTTTCATCTCTGCCCATGTTTCAATGGGAAATTCACCATTGCGCCTCTTGTTTGTAACCAACTGATCCCACCAGCTCAATGCATAATCATTGAACTCGGTAGCAGCTACTTGAATCTTCTTAGTCTCTGAGTAATGCTGACAGTTGAAAACGAGTTCGATCTTCTTCTCCCACTCAAGATAGGCATCTGGATCAGCTTTACCATGGAAAGGAGGGATCTTAAGCTTTAATCCTGATAGCTCATTGCGTCTATGCCTCCGGCCCTCATGATCACGTCGAGATCTTCTACTGCTACGTCTTGAACCGGAGCTATGGCTACTTCTCTCATAGAAGTTATCAGTCTCTTCTGATCCAGCATGCTCACGCTGACCTTGTCTGTTTCTTCTTGGCTCATGTCTTGAACCAGATGCTTGTCCTTGCCCATCATGCGGTCTCTGATCATACTTCTCTTCCAGTAACTTCACCATCGCTTCCATCACTTGTTTGGTGATTGCTTCTTGCAGCAATCTATTCCTCCGCACAAAGGTTTCATCATCCTCCTCAGACCCCATTGCTTTCTGATACACGAAAAACTTGAACCAGTAAGTAGTTCAAAAGAAATTCAGAACTCAAGATTCAAATAAAGAAACAAAGTATTCAAACAAAGCGGCAAATGAAGATACTTGATCAACACGCGACGATTTGAATTCTATCTTTTCGAAATTGAAACAATAACAGATCAGATTCAACGGATGATGAAATGAGATAATCAAATCCTGATCTATGATTCTAACAACAGATCGAGTCACACAATCACAAGAAACTTTCGGATCAAGTAAAACGATAACGTAATCGACAAGAATGTGAAAAGGTTTTTGTTCAAAACTTGATCGAAATTCTTAGATCTATCAATATGAGATACGAAACAATCAGATCTAGCAATCCTGATAATGAAACAAGCAGATCAAATGAGAATAAACACACAAGAACCGATTGATCAAAAATATGAATCGACAAAGAGTAGATCTTAAGAAATCGCAAAAGAGAAATCGAAACTCCCCTTCCAGAGTGCTCTGATACCACTTAATGAGATCCTAGGACCCTTCTCTGGATAGTTTGGATAGATCCTTGCATAAACGAATCAAAGACTCAAGTTTATCAAGGCTGTGGATCGAATGGTGACACAAGAGGCTGCGGAAAGGCTCCTTGATACTCCTAGGCTTAGATCGGATATGACACACCTTTCTAAAGCCCTTGGGCGTTGGATATTACACACCAACAGACTGGATACTACACACCAGACACTCTCTTAACTCGTGAAAGCAAGGGAGAAGAAAACACAAGGTTTAAACAAAAGATAACTTAGATTAGAATGAGGGTTTGTGATACACTTAAATAGAGAGATCCTTGTACATGCACAAGGTCTCGAAAACATAAGAAAACTTAAAGGAAAAGGCTCCACACGGTAAAGTAATAACACAACACTTAGACTAAAACATAATATAAGATAGATGATGAAGTCGGTCCAAGATGCCTTAGGCCGAGTTGCATCCAAGATACATCAACTAGGAATGTGTAAGTGAACTTGATACCTCATTAAAAACCTTGATTAGAAAACCCAGTGGGACAAAACTAATCAAGGGAAAAAGAGTATACCAAGCCACTTGCCTAGATGATGATCAGCTTGATGGTAAGATCACATGAATGGTGATGAGTGTGTCTTGGTAGCTCAAGCTTCTACCAAGAAAGTCTTCTTCCTTCTTAGAGATCTTCAGTATGTTTCCAACGGCTTCTTTGAGTCTCCTTGTCATTGCACGAGTGATAGGACCTGTGGGAATGGCTAGGACAGCTTCCTCTTCAGCTAGTGTATCTTCAGTCTCTCCTTCTTCATCTTTATCAACTAGCTGGTCCATGATCATATCATATCCCACTTTCAAATCAGGTGATCCCAGTTTTCCTGTTTGGGAATATGACAGCTTCCTTGTCATTCTAATCAAACCAAGATGAATCACGATGTAAGAAGCTTGATTTTGACACATAAAGTAATGGAGAATCACTAGGAAGTTGAATAAATCTCATAGGAGTTAGGATGAAGAAGCTATCCCACTTTCAAATCAGGTGATCCCAGTTTTCCTGTTTGGGAATATGACAGCTTCCTTGTCATTCTAATCAAAACAGGATGAATCGCGATGTAAGAAGCTTGATTTTGATACATATAGTAATGGAGAATCACTAGGTATGAGATTAAGAGATCCTTAGAGTAATCAGAATAAAGAGAGTGTTTAAGAAGTGATTAAGAGAAGTTTGTGAAAGATTAAGAGACTAGATAGAGCCGTTTAGAGTCTAAGAGAAAACCATAGTGTCTAAGAGATTAGAGAGACTCAAACTGCTTAATCTTTATTAGGGTTGATGAGTTACAATATATAGTGTGAGCATACAAGGGTTTTCGAAATCAAGAGAAGACTAAAGCATGTGAGGTCAATCAGGAGAGGATAAGCTCATTTGGACTAGCCAATTAGCTTCTCCACATGCGCGGAGTATCTAGCATCTTGGACCGAGATGCTCTTGCCTTTCCAGCTGTTCCAGCCTGTCAAGGCGCGCTCTACCTTATCCCTAAACGGTCTGATGCATCAAGGTAAGTTCCTTCCCTTCACCTAAGTTACCGCACATAACTTCTTTACCCTTGTCAAGGTTTCACCCATCTTCATGTGTACGGTCATGTACGGACTGTACGGACTTGTACGGACTTTACCCAAACCTTCCCAAGCTTCAACTCATCTCCTTAGTCTCAACTCCTCACTTGCTTCACACTTATACTCAGCTCAACTCAACACTCCCCCTCAAGCTTAGCTTTGTGAAAGCCTAAGCTTGGATAGCTATGAGATCTTCCTCATTAAAAAGCTTACCAAGGAAAACCCATTGGGATAAAACCTTGATAAGGGAAAAAGAGTAAAGACCTCACAGCCAAGGGGATCAGCTCCTTCTCTTCCCAAGATCAATGAGGCCCAACCGTATGTGAATGGACTCCATTGTCTTCTGTCTTGCAGCCTTGGTGAACACATCCGCTAACTGATCTTCACTTCTTGTGTAGCATGGCAAGATGACTCCTAAGATGATCATCTGCCTCACCTTGTGGCAATCAACTTCAATGTGCTTGGTTCTCTCATGGAACACCGAGTTGGAGGCAATGTGGATAGCTGCTTGGTTGTCACAATGCATGGTCATTGGCGTGGCTTGATCAATCTCCAAATGCTTCAAGATGCCTTTGATCCATACTAACTCGTTGGTGAGCTTCAGCATAGCTCTATACTCAGCTTCTGCACTTGAGCAAGACACCACCTTCTGCTTCTTACTCTTCCAAGTCACCAAGTTGCCTCCAATGAATGTGCAATAGCCTGTGGTTGATCTCCTGTCTGCTCTATCACCAGCCCAATCCGCATCACAGTATCCCACCACTTCAGTGCTTCCATTGCAGCCCATCCATACTCCTTGATCAGGTGAGCCGTTGAGATACATCAAGATCCTCTCTACCATGCGCCAGTGATGCTCCTTAGGTACTTGCATGTGTTGACTTACCTGATTTACAGCAAAGCAAATGTCAGGTCTAGTTATAGTAAGATAAATCAATTTGCCAACTAGTTTTCTATAGAGTTTAGGATCCTGATAAGGTTTGCTGTCTTCAATCTCCCCCTCTCGTGGGACTTTGTAGCCATCCTCCATAGGCATCCTTGCTGTCTTGCCTCCATAAGCACCTGCACCTTTCAAAAAATCAAGTGTATACTTCCTTTGGGACATGAATAAACCTTCCTTGGATCTACATATCTCAATTCCAAGAAAGTATTTCATTTCTCCCAAGTCTTTAATCTCAAACATGGATTTAAGAAACTCCTTGGTTGCTATGATACCTTCCTTATCACTCCCTGTGATAATGATATCATCAACATACACAAGGAGTGCAATCATACCTGAGGGAGTCGTGAGTGTGAAGAGGGTGTGATCTAGTTCAGACTTCTTGAAGCCTCGGCAATTCAGAGTAGTGCTCAACTTGTTGTACCAAGCTCTTGGTGATTGCTTCAGCCCATAGATAGCTTTCTTCAGTCTCAACACATTCCCTCTCTTCACTAAGTGTTCAAGGCCTGGAGGTGGATGCATATACACTTCATCCTCAAGTTCACCTTGTAGAAACGCATTCTTCACATCCATTTGCCATAACCCCCATCCAAGATTCACAGCCAAGCTTAGTACAATCCGGATTGTGTGTAGTTTAGCTACTGGTGCAAAGGTTTCTATGTAATCTTCTCCATAAGTTTGAGTGAAGCCTCTTGCAACTAGCCTTGACTTCTTCCTCTCAATCTTCCCATCCGCTTTGTACTTGATTGTGAATATCCATCTACTGGTCACAGCCTTCTTCCCTTTTGGTAACTCACTCTCATACCATGTATCATTCTTGATCATAGCTCCAACTGATTCCTTCCATTCTTTATCCATGATTGCTTCTTCATAGCTTCTAGGGATGTAGTTCTCATCCAAGTTAACCATGAAGGCACAATGCTCTTCTGGATATTGAGCAAAGGAGCATACGGCTTGAGAAGGATGCTCCACAGCTTGGGCATTGTAGTACACTCTCGTGTTTACCCAGCTAGAAGGATCCTTCCTTATCCTTGTGCTCCTTCTTAGTGGCTGCACAACCGGTTCTTCTTCCTGTTGTTCTTCTACCACTTCATCTTGAGAAGGTGTTTGCCTCACACCATGATCATGACCATGACCATCAGAGCCTATGCTCTCTTCTCCTTCATTCTCTACTCCTCCTTCATCCTGATTAGCCTCTTGCATAGGTTCCTCATGCTCCTCTCCTCCCTCATGATCAAGGTGGGATGGTGAACTAACTTCAGGAGGTGTAGTTGCGTGATTCCTTGGATCCTGGGATGTACTGATTCCAAGACCTTCAAGGATGATCCGCAAGGTGGTGGCTTTGTCTGATGTTAAGTCCTTCAGGTCTTCTTGGTTCTTTTCTTCATAGTATCCTCTATCTTCCAAGAACTTCACATCTCTAGATACAAGTACTATCCTTGCTATAGGATCATAGCATTTGTATCCTTTCTGTGTAGCTGAGTATCCTATGAACACAGCCTTAGTACTTCTTGCTTCTAGCTTGTTGATCATTTCTCCTGGTTTGAGCACAAAGCATAGGCATCCAAAGACTCGCAAGTAATCAAGTGCTGGTTTGTACCTGTTCAGAACTTCAAATGGAGCCTTCTCATTCAGAACCTTGGTTGGAGTTCTGTTGATCAAGTAACAAGCAGTGGCAACCGCATCACTCCAAAATCTCTTTGGAACATTACTCTGAAACATAAGAGACCTTGCCACTTCCATGAGGTGCCTATTCTTCCGCTCAGCCACTCCATTTTGCTGTGGAGTATACGGACAGCTTGTTTGATGTAGGATCCCATGCTGTGATAAGTGTTGCTTGAACGCATGACTTGTGTACTCTCCTCCATTATCTGATCTCAAAATTTTAATCTTAGCATGATAATGGTTAGTTACATAAGTTTGAAAGTTCCTAAATGCATCAAGTACCCTATCTTTGGTCTGAATTAAGGTTAACCAGGTGTATTTGGATTTTTCATCAATGAATGTGACAAAGTACTTATAACTATCTCTAGATAAGCAAGGAGCAGTCCACACATCTGAATGAATTAGATCAAAGCAATTATCATAAACGGTAGTAGACTTTTGAAACACAGTTCTACAATGCTTGCCTAAAATACAAGCTTCACAATCTTTGTTCTCAAACACAACACCTGGTACCATTAAGTTCAAAGCTTTAACATGAGGGTGTCCTACTCTAGCATGCCACAATGCATTTTTATTCAACAAAGAAGCAGAAGTAAACGAGCAACTATAATCAGGAACAGAAGTGAGTTCTTCAAGCATATAGAGATCTCCCTTAGTCACCCCTTTCCCAATCAATCTGCTGCTCTCAATATCTTGAAACTTCACATCATTAGGACTAAAGATAACATTGCATTGTAAATCATTAGTACATTTCTTCACAGATAATAGGTTTGATGTGAATTCAGGCATGTAAAAAGCTCTAGATTCTTTGTTAAACAACTTAAGCTTTCCTATTCCTCTAATAGGTATCTTATCCCCATTTGCTATCATCACATGCCCATGCGTAGGTTCTATATCCTTAATCAGGTTCTCATCACTTATCATATGATGTGATGCACCAGAATCAACAATCAATGGTTTATCTACTCGTTTAGCATTATGACATAGATTACTAAGCAATGGATGCATCCTATCAGTTCTAGCAATGTGAGCATTTCTATATTCATTCCTAGCTTCTAACCGTTCTACTAGTTCTCTAATCAAGTGATCATCCTTATATGCAATCATAGAAGCTCCAAAGGAATAACCATAAGTGTTACCGTTTTCCTTTAGCATTTTGAAGAGAGCGTCAAGGTCTGATCTCTTGATGTAGTCATCATTGCTGCGTGAGCTTGAGGCGCCTGTGTAAGCCACCAGAGACTTCCCATTCCCATCATTGCCTCCAAGCCCATCCGCTTCACTCGCCTTGCTGGTACCAGCTAATGAGATCCTAGGACCCTTCTCTGGATGGTTTGGATAGATCCTTGCATAAACGAATCAAAGACTCAAGTTTATCAAGGCTGTGGATCGAATGGTGACACAAGAGGCTGCGGAAAGGCTCCTTGATACTCCTAGACTTAGATCGGATATGACACACCTTTCTAAAGCCCTTGGGCGTTGGATATTACACACCAACAGACTGGATACTTAATACGTCCCTAGATTGCTTCTCTGGATAGTATGGGATAGATCCTTGCTAGAACGAATCAAAGACTCAAGCTCTACAAGGTTGTGGATCGATTGGTGACACAAGAGGCTGCGGAAAGGCTCCTTGATACTCCTAAGTGACTAGATCGGATATGACACACCGAGATAGACACTCTTAGGTTGTTGGATACTACACACCAACAAGAACACTCAACAACTCGCGGACAAGCAGTAGAGAGAACAAAGAAAAGGTTTATGATAAAAGATAATTGATTATTGATAAGGGGTTCAAAGTACACTTATATAAGAGAAGTTGGAACAGACTCCAAGCTTCTCGAAAACTATCAAGAGAGTAAAGTCACACGCTCTCTTGAAAATAGAAACAAAAGACAAGTTTGAAAACATGAAATGAAAGACATAATATAACATAAGGTTGATCCGGGATAAGGTTGGTTCGAGATCATAAACTAAGAGATTTGAGAAGCAAATCTATGGCCTCGTTAAAAACCTATCTTTGGAAAACCCATTGGGACAAAACCAAAGATAGGGAAAAAGAGCACACATAGTTTGCTTGCTTAGTTGATGATCAGCTTGATGGTGAAGTAGCTTGAATGGTGATAAGTGTGTCTTGGTTGATCAAGCTTCTACCAAGACATTCCTCTTGCTTCCATGACCTCTTAACCAATCCTCCAATAACTTGCGTGAGCTTCCTTGATCTTGATCGAGTCATAGGTCCTTTAGGCAAGACTAGAACATCTCCATCAGTCGGCTTATCCAGATCCTCATCATCTCCATTAGATAGTTGGTCCATGATCACATCATCCCCTCCCTCTTGAAAAGGATTTGACCTCAAATCTGGCTCATCTGCAACAAAAGGGATCAAGTCAGTAACATTGAAGCTATCACTTATGTCGTACTTACCTTGCAGATCAAGTTTGTAGGCATTGTCATTGATCCTCTTGGTGACTTCAAAAGGGCCATCAATCCTTGGCATTAGCTTAGACTTCCTCTCTTTTGGAAACCTTTCTTTCCTCAAGTGAACCCATACTTGATCTCCAACTTCAAAGATCATCTCACGCCTTCCCTTGTTGGCTTGTTTGGCGTATTGCTTAGTTTTCTCTTCTAGATTGCGCTTAGCTTGCTCATGAATCTGCTGAACCATCTCAGCTTTCTTTTTTCCATCCATACTAACCCTTTCACACTCAGGTAAAGGTATTAGATCCAAAGGTGAGATGGGATTGAACCCATAAACAATTTCAAACGGAGAAAACTTAGAAGCAGAATGCATAGCATGATTGTATGCAAATTCACAATGAGGTAAATAATCTTCCCATGATTTCAAGTTCTTTTTAATGAATGCACGCAGGAGAGTACCTAAGGTTCTATTAACTACTTCAGTTTGCCCATCAGTTTGTGGATGACAAGTAGTAGAAAACAATAGCTTAGTTCCTAGTTTAGACCACAATGTTTTCCAAAAGTAGCTAAGGAATTTAGTATCTCTATCTGAAACTATAGTCCTAGGCATCCCATGCAAACGTACCACTTCTTTAAAGAACAAATTAGCTACATGTAATGCATCATCAGTCTTATTGCAAGCTATGAAATGTGCCATTTTAGAGAATCTATCAACAACCACAAAGATAGAATCCTTTCCAGTCCTAGTTCTAGGCAAACCCATAACAAAGTCCATAGATATATCATTCCAAGGATGAGTAGGAATAGGCAAAGGAGTATACAAACCGTGAGGTTGAACCTTAGACTTTGCAAGCTTGCAAGTTGTGCACCTTCCACAGATTCTCTCCACATCTCTTTTCATATGCGGCCAATAGAAGTGATCCTGCAAAACTTTAAGGGTTTTTGCTATACCAAAATGACCCATCAAGCTTCCTCCATGGGATTCCCTGACAAATAGATCTCTTAAAGAGCAATTAGGCACACATAAACGATTGTCATAGAATAAGAATCCATCATGCCTAAAATAATGTCCTGAAGCATACTTAGCACATGATTTATAAGCTTCTTGAAAGTCAGGATCAGATTCATACATTTCTTTAATCTGCTCAAAGCCTAGCAACTTAGCATCAAGAGTAGTTAAGAGGACATACCTTCGGGATAGTGCATCAGCAACTATATTCTCCTTACCTTGTTTGTATTTGATCACATACGGGAAGGTTTCAATGAATTCTACCCATCTAGCATGTCTCTTGCTGAGCTTACTTTGTCCTTTGAGATACTTGAGAGATTCATGGTCGGTGTGAATGACAAACTCCTTTGGCCAGAGATAATGCTGCCAAGTCTGTAGAGCTCTCACCAAGGCGTAGAGTTCTTTGTCATAAGTGGCATAGTTGAGAGTAGCTCCACTGAGTTTCTCGCTGAAATAAGCAATAGGTCTTTTATCCTGCATCAACACAGCACCAATTCCAATTCCTGAGGCATCACATTCTATTTCAAATGTTTTAGAAAAATCAGGAAGTATGAGAAGAGGAGATTGAGTAAGCTTCTCTTTAAGGAGTTGGAATGCGGCTTCCTGAGCTTCTCCCCACTTGAATCCTACATCCTTCTTGATTATCTCAGTTAGGGGAGCTGCTAGAGTGCTGAAATCCTTCACAAAGCGCCTATAGAAACCTGCCAGTCCATGAAAACTCCTTACTTCTCCCACTGTAGTTGGACTCGGCCACTCTTGTATTGCTTTGATCTTTTCCTGATCCACTTTTACACCATCTGCACTTACAACAAAACCTAGAAAGACCAAGTTATCTGTGCAAAAAGTGCACTTCTTTAGATTGGCATATAGCTTTTCCTTTCTCAAAACATCCAAAACAGCCCTAAGATGTTCTATATGATCTTCTAAGCATTTGCTGTAAACTAAGATATCATCAAAGTACACAACAACAAAGATGCCTATGAAAGACCTAAGAATATGATTCATCAATCTCATGAATGTACTAGGCGCATTGGTTAATCCAAATGGCATAACTAACCATTCATACAAGCCATGTTTAGTTTTAAATGCAGTTTTCCACTCATCTCCTTCTTTCATCCTAATCTGATGATATCCACTTTTCAAGTCTATCTTAGAAAAGATGCAAGAACCATGCAATTCATCAAGCATATCATCTAATCTAGGAATAGGGTGGCGATACTTCACTGTTATGTTGTTGATTGCTCTACAATCAACACACATGCGCCAGCTCCCATCTTTCTTTGGCACAAGGAGCACTGGAACTGCACAAGGACTCAAACTTTCTCGGATATGACCCTTCTCCATCAGCTCCTCTACTTGTTTCTGCAGTTCTTTGGTTTCAACTGGATTGGTCCTGTATGCTGGACGGTTGGGCAGTGTAGAACCAGGTACAAAGTCTATTTGGTGCTCAATCCCACGCACTGGAGGCAATCCAATGGGGCTATCTTCTGGAAACACATCTGCATACTCCTGTAAAAGAGAAACTAGTTCACTCGGATGATCCGGTGTGTGATCAGTAATGGTTAGAAGAGTCTCTTTAAACATAAGCAAGATAATAGAATTTTGAGAGTAGAGAATTCTTTTGATATCTCCCTGTTTGGCATAGAGGCTGTGATGCTTGTCATGATCAGGTTTGAGATCAATCTCTTTCGCTTTCTTTTTCTGAAGCTGGATTTGATCTTCATGAACCTCTTTAGGAGACAGAGGCACCAGCACAGTCTTCTTTCCGTTGAATTCAAAAGAATGTTTGTTGGTGAAGCCATCATGATTCACACGTCTATCATACTGCCAGGGTCTTCCAAGGAGTATATGACTGGCTTCCATTGGCAACACATCACACAAGACTTCATCTTCATATCTACCAATGGCTATAGGAACCAGTACTTGAGTAGAAACTTTCATCTCGCCCTCCTCATTGAGCCACTGCAATCTGTAGGGTCTTGGGTGTTTCTGAATTTTCAAACCCAATTTCTTCACCATAGTCTCACTGGCTACATTGACACAACTTCCTCCATCAATAATGAGACTGCACACCTTTCCCTGAACCATACACCTTGTGTAGAATAGATTCTCTCGCTGCTCAAACTCTCCATTCTTGGCTTGCACGTTCAAGAGCCTTCTTGTCACCAACAATCTTCCTTTCACGGGTTCTACTTCACTTTCTTCTTCAGACTCCTCATGATCAGAACCAAACTTCTCTTCCTCTGATTCATACTCTCCATTCTCAAGAAGAATCATAACCTTTTTGTTGGTGCACTCATTAGCATAATGCCCACGCCCTTGACATTTGAAGCACTTAACATCTCTAGTTCTTGAACTAGTAATTTCAGCTTTGCCTTTGTCTTTGCTGTATATGCTGCTCGGCTTAGTCTCTTCTTTCTGCTGAGGCTTGCTATCCTTCAGATAGGATGTTTTCTCTTCTTTAGAGTGGTGGAACTTAGATGATCCATAGCTGCGTGAGTTACCCTTCCTCTTGAGCTGCTGCTCCACTAGAATAGCTTTGTGCAACATCTCTTCTATTTCCACATAGTGTTGCATCTCCACATTGTCTTGTATCTCACGGTTAAGCCCTCCAAGAAACCTTGCCATAGTGGCTTCTCTATCCTCCAAGATACTAGCTCTCAACATCAGCAACTCCATGTCTTGATAGTATTCTTCAACAGTTCGTGTTCCTTGGGTAAGTCTTCGCAGCTTTTGATGTAGGTCGCGGTGATAGTGACTTGGAACAAACCGTTTGCGCATGAGTGACTTCATCTCGTGCCATGAATCAACCGGATTCTCTTGGTTAAGCCGTCTAGTAGTTACAAGTTGATCCCACCAACTCAACGCATAATCATAGAATTCAGTTGCTGCAATCTTGATCCTTTGGGCATTGGAGTAGTGTTGACAATTGAAGACAAGCTCGATCTTCTTTTCCCACTCCAAGTAGGCATCTGGATCCACCTTGCCATGGAAGGGTGGAATCTTAAGCTTAAGTCCTGAAAGCTTGTCTTTGCGTGACCCCCTTCCATCATGTTCACGCCTTGATCTTCCTCTGCTCAGTTCAGAAGATGAACTACTGCGCTCCGTTGGGTTGTGCTCAGTTCTATTGCGCGAGTAGTAGTTGTCGGTTTCTTGTGAACCCGCATGCTCTTGCCGTACTGGAGTAGGCCGGTTTCTTCTAGACTCATTGCTATGTCCCTGGCCAGTAGCTTGCCTCAACTCTTGTCTCATCTCCTCACGTAATTCCTTCATGCTAGCCTTGAGCATATCAGCCATAGTAGAGATCATGGTCTGATTCATTTGTTCGGTCATTTGATCTCTCAGCATCTTGTTCTTCCTTACTAGCTCGGCTTCTTCTTCTGATTCTTTCCCCATTGGTACCTAGAATCAATAACAACACTCAACCAGTAAATAGTTCCAATAAACTGATCGTAATCAGTAGATGATCAAGAGATTTTAAACTGAAAATAACTGGCGGTAAAAGAAAACTTGATTATCAAGCAAAGAAGGATTCAAATCGACAACTTGAAAATCACAATAGAAACGCGATCAAGGTAGGTTTGTTAATCAGATTTCGACGACACACAAGTAGATCTAGTTGTTATAGGTGATTTAAAACAGATCACACGATCAATTAGATTCAAACAAAAGATCAAATCTAGAATATGAATCGATAACAATCGGATCTAAAAACGCGAAACCTAGATCTATCAATCTCAAACTTTTAACAATTAGATCGACACAAAATGATTAGATCACACACTCAAACGACCACGGATCACAGATCAATCAATGGATATTGCGAAACAAAGAACAGATCAGTTGAAACAAAACGGATCGATCTAAAAACTGATCAAGAAGATGAACAGGTTAAATCGAAACAAAAGAGAAACGAGTACTTCCCTAACCAGAGATGCTCTGATACCACATAATACGTCCCTAGATTGCTTCTCTGGATAGTATGGGATAGATCCTTGCTAGAACGAATCAAAGACTCAAGCTCTACAAGGTTGTGGATCGATTGGTGACACAAGAGGCTGCGGAAAGGCTCCTTGATACTCCTAAGTGACTAGATCGGATATGACACACCGAGATAGACACTCTTAGGTTGTTGGATACTACACACCAACAAGAACACTCAACAACTCGCGGACAAGCAGTAGAGAGAACAAAGAAAAGGTTTATGATAAAAGATAATTGATTATTGATAAGGGGTTCAAAGTACACTTATATAAGAGAAGTTGGAACAGACTCCAAGCTTCTCGAAAACTATCAAGAGAGTAAAGTCACACGCTCTCTTGAAAATAGAAACAAAAGACAAGTTTGAAAACATGAAATGAAAGACATAATATAACATAAGGTTGATCCGGGATAAGGTTGGTTCGAGATCATCAACTAAGAGATTTGAGAAGCAAATCTATGGCCTCGTTAAAAACCTATCTTTGGAAAACCCATTGGGACAAAACCAAAGATAGGGAAAAAGAGCACACATAGTTTGCTTGCTTAGTTGATGATCAGCTTGATGGTGAAGTAGCTTGAATGGTGATAAGTGTGTCTTGGTTGATCAAGCTTCTACCAAGACATTCCTCTTGCTTCCATGACCTCTTAACCAATCCTCCAATAACTTGCGTGAGCTTCCTTGATCTTGATCGAGTCATAGGTCCTTTAGGCAAGACTAGAACATCTCCATCAGTCGGCTTATCCAGATCCTCATCATCTCCATTAGATAGTTGGTCCATGATCACATCAATACTACACACCAGACACTCTCTTAACTCGTGAAAGCAAGGGAGAAGAAAACACAAAGGTTTAAATGAAAGAAAACTTGATAGATGCTAGGGTTGCCGAGTTACACATATATATAGTGAAAGGCTTGGAACAGGCTCCAAGCATTTCGAAATTAAAGGAACAGGCTCCTCCAATTAATGTAGAAGTAAAGACACAACTTAGATAGAGTTTTCGAAAATGAAAGACATAAATACTTAGAAATAAAGATAGCATAAGGTTCTTCATGTGGTTTGGTCCGAGAGTATCAACTAGGTGATAAGATAGCAAGACTATGGCCTCGTTAAAAACCTATCATTGCAAAACCCAATGGGACAAAAACAATGATAGGAAAAGAGCACACATAGCTTGCTAGCCTAGATGATACTCAACTTGATGGTAAGATGGCTTGAATGGTGATAAGCGTATCTTGAAGTATCAAGCTTCCTCCAAGACATTCTTCTTGCTCCAAGGACTTCCTGATTAGTCCTCCAATAGCTTCTTTGAGTTTCCTAGCTCTGGCTCGAGTCATGGGACCTTTAGGAATGGTTAAGACCTCATCTTCTTCAGCTGGTTCATCTCTAAACTCGCCATCTCTATCTCCATCAGCTGGCTGGTCCATGATCATATCATCCCCTCCCTCTTGAAAAGGATTTGACCTCAAATCAGGTTCATCTGCAATAAAAGGGATCAAGTCAGTAACATTGAAGCTATTACTCACATCATACTTATCTTGGAGATCAATCTTGTAGGCATTGTTGCTGATCTTCCTTGTGATCTCAAAAGGTCCATCAATTCTTGGCATAAGCTTTGACTTCCTCTCATTAGGAAACCTCTCTTTTCTCAAATGAACCCAAACTTTATCACCCTCCTTAAAGACCATTTCACGCCTTCCTTTGTTGGCATGCTTGACATACTGCTTAGTTTTCTCTTCAATGTTGAGCCTAGCTTGCTCGTGAAGTTGTTTCACCATCTCTGCCTTCTTTTTGCCATCCAAACTGACCCTTTCACACTCATGTAAAGGGATTAAATCCAAAGGAGAGGTGGGATTGAACCCATAAACAATTTCAAAGGGTGAAAACTTAGAAGCAGAATGCACAGCATGATTATATGCAAATTCACAATGTGGCAGATAATCTTCCCAAGATTTCAGATTCTTTTTAATGAATGCACGCAAGAGTGTTCCTAGAGTTCTATTAACTACTTCAGTCTGTCCATCAGTTTGCGGATGACAAGTAGTGGAGAACAACAACTTAGTGCCTAGCTTAGACCAAAGAGTTTTCCAAAAATAACTAAGAAACTTAGTATCCCTATCAGAAACTATGGTCCTAGGCATACCATGTAAACGCACAATCTCCTTAAAGAACAGGTTAGCTACATGCAATGCATCATCAGTTTTATGACATGCTATGAAATGTGCCATTTTTGAGAACCTGTCAACAACAACAAAGATAGAATCCTTCCCAGTCCTAGTTCTAGGCAATCCAACAATGAAATCCATAGATATGTCATTCCAAGGATGATAAGGAATAGGGAGAGGAGTATACAAACCGTGAGACTGAACCTTAGACTTAGCTTGCTTGCAAGTTGCACATCTCTCACATAGTTTCTCCACATCACTTTTCATCCGAGGCCAAAAGAAATGATCCTGCAAGGTTTTAAGAGTCTTTGCAATACCAAAGTGACCCATGAGACTTCCTCCATGTGATTCCCTAACAAACAAATCTCTCAAAGAGCAATTAGGCACACACAGTCTATTATCATAAAAGAGGAATCCATCATGTCTAAAATAATGTCAAGCAGCAAATTTCTCACAAGAGTTATAAGCTTCTTTAAAATCTGGATCAGATTCATACATCTCTTTAATCTGCTCAAAACCTAACAACTTAGCATCAAGAGTGTTTAAGAGAACATACCTTCGAGATAGTGCATCAGCAACTATGTTTTCTTTACCTTGTTTGTACTTGATGACATAAGGAAATGTCTCAATGAACTCAACCCACCTTGCGTGTCTTTTGCTGAGCTTGTTCTGTCCTTTCAAGTACTTGAGAGACTCATGATCCGTGTGTATCACAAACTCCTTGGGCCACAAGTAATGCTGCCAAGTCTGCAAAGCTCTCACCAAGGCATACAATTCCTTATCATAAGTTGCATAGTTGAGAGTGGCGCCTCCAAGCTTCTCACTGAAATAAGCTATGGGTCTCTTCTCCTGCATAAGAACAGCACCAATTCCAATTCCTGAGGCATCACATTCAATTTCAAAAGTTTTATTGAAATCAGGAAGTATAAGAAGAGGGGCATTAGTAAGCTTCTCTTTTAGGCATTGAAAGGCAAGTTCTTGTGCTTCTCCCCATTTGAATCCAACTTCTTTCTTGATCACCTCAGTCAATGGGGCTGCTATGGTGCTAAAGTCTTTCACAAACCGTCGGTAGAAGCCAGCAAGGCCGTGAAAGCTCCTTACTTCACTTATAGTCTTTGGAATTGGCCATTCTTGAATTGCTCTCACCTTCTCCTGATCCACCTTTACTCCATCTGCACTCACAACAAAGCCTAGGAAGACCAAGTTATCCGTACAAAAAGTGCATTTCTTAAGGTTAGCAAACAGTTTTTCTTTTCTCAACACATCAAGAACAGACTTAAGATGATCTATATGCTCTCCTAGGTTCTTACTGTAAACAAGGATATCATCAAAATATACTACCACAAACAAACCTATGAAAGATCTAAGCACATGATTCATCAATCTCATAAAAGTGCTAGGAGCATTGGTTAATCCAAAAGGCATGACTAACCACTCATACAACCCATGCTTAGTCTTAAAGGCTGTTTTCCACTCATCTCCCTCTTTCATTCTTATTTGATGATATCCACTCTTCAAATCTATCTTAGAAAAGACACTAGAACCATGCAACTCATCAAGCATATCATCTAATCTAGGAATAGGGTGGCGATACTTCACTGTTATGTTGTTGATTGCTCTACAATCAACACACATACGCCAGCTCCCATCTTTCTTTGGAACAAGGAGCACAGGCACAGCACATGGGCTCATACTTTCACGGATATGGCCTTTCTCCATCAGTTCCTCAACCTGCCTTTGTAGCTCCTTGGTTTCCACAAGGTCTCGAAAATACAAGGGAAATAAAGACAAAGGCTCCCTTGGAAACACAACAAAGACTAGAGTTTTTCGAAAACTAAATAACATAAAAGCATAGCTTAAAATATAAGATAAGGTCTTCATGTGGACAGACCAAGATCAATCATCTAGGAGATAGGAGAAGTAGACTTGTGGCCTCGTTAAAAACCTTCCTTTGGAAAACCCAGTGGGACAAAACCAAAGGTTAGGAAAAGAGCACACACAAGCTACTTGCCTAGATGATGATCAGCTTGAAGGTGGAGTAGCTTGAATGATGGTTAAGGTGTCTTGGATGATCAAGCTTCGGCCAAGACTAATGTATTCTTCTTGTTTCCAAATGTTCTTCAAGGTTGCATCCTCAGCTACAAGCTCTTCAGGTTCAGGTTCATGCTTCCAGTCCTTGGTGCTTTCCATGATCATTCCCCTCCCACTTCAAAAAGATTTGTCCTCAAATCTGTGTTACCTGCAATAGAAGGGACCAAGTCAGTAACATCAGAGTTTATAATCAGATTACACTTACCTTGCAAGCCTCTTTGATAGGCATTGTCGCTGACTGGTTCTATTATATAGAAGGGACTGATCCATTTGGCTCTCCTTACTCCTGAGGCATTACTTAAACCTGATACATTGAAACAAGATAAGTGAACACAAGCAAAAACATCATAGAGTAAGAGTATTATCCCAAAGTTGTATTTTATCGGTTTTGGCTTGTATGCTGCATCTGGAGGTGCTTCTTTGATGAGGATGAAGCAAGTGACGTCATGATGTCTCTCCTGGCTTAGATCAGGCGGCTTGAAACGTTTGTCTTCCTCACGCTTGTTCTTTCTCTTTGCATTCTTCAAAGCTTCCATATAATCTGCACATGACTCTTTTGGCAAAAACAAGTGCATCATATCTGTGTAATCAATAAAAGAACTCTTGAAAACATGATTAGTTACCTTAGCATGCTCACCTGGTCGCCATAGATAGGATTGAGATGTTCTACACTCAGAAAAGTTCAGACAAAGCAAACACAGAATCACCCGTCTTGTAGAACCCATAACTCTTTCATTTGAGAAGCTTTGGACATGATTCCAGTTCGACGTGAGACCCTGATGAGTGTAGTTTCCATTGCAGTTGAGTTTGTTGCTTAATTCCTTCTGGTTGCTGAGATATGATCCTCGGACTGCTCCTATGTCAGAGTTGGCGGCTAGACAGCTTCCAAGATTTGATTGTTGCATCTCCAACTTTGCCAAGGATCCATTCTTGATACTCTGATCATTACTATAGCCTCTCCTTTCGAAAAGTATAGCACTCAAAACTGTTTGACCTGTACCAATAGAAAGCAAATCAGGTTTCATGCGTTTCTTTGAATCTAGATAATTACCTCGGGTTGGTTTATTTGGAGATTGATGTAGACTGAGTCCATCTGGTGGTTTCTCCTTGATTTGAGAAGAAAACATGAGTTCTCCTCCTATTCCAGTAATCACTTCACCATTTAATCTAGTGAAATCTCCATCTCCACTCTTGGTTTGACAATCTCTGAAATGGTATAGAAGCTTTTGCAAATCTGGTGGCTTCCACACCTTAACATGATCAAGAAGCAAGGCATTTTGATCAGCTTCCAACTCTTTATTACCCCAACTGGTTCTACCACGTGCAGAGCACTCTCCAAGGATGATAAGTATGCTGGCATATGCTCCAAGTTTCCACAAGTAGAACTGTATCCTTCCACCCCAATCTGATATAAGCAGCTCACAGAATTTGGCTAAACCGATATGTTTTGCGGAATTGATAATATCTTGATGATCAGGAGGCCATTTGCTGCGTTTTCTGGTTTGTTGGATCCAGGAAAGAGTGTGTAACATTCTCCAATTGGTTTCGTAGTGAAACTCTTGCTGAGCTGAGACGTGCATCCCTTTAGCTTCAGAGGGTAAAAGATCACCAAAATCAATTGTTGTTGCTGCCGATTTCTTCTCAATCACTATGGGATTGTTCCTGTGATTCCACAACTCTCCTCCAGGCTCAAATACAACATGTTCCATGCCCAGTTCGTGTCTTGAAAGCTCTACTGCTCTGGTCTTGTTCCACACAAAAGGACTGATGAGAAAAGTACCCAAGAATGTTCTTTGGAAACCGTTTGAATCAGTGACAAATAGATGCTCTACTCCACTGTCTGATTTTGATGCCATGGGTGCCTCTTCTTCTATTACATCCCGTTTGAAGAGAATCAGGTCGTCCTTGATGGGTTGATCATCTTTCTGAATGGTGATTGTTGGAATCTCGGTTTGATCTTCTTGAACTAGTGCAGCCAAGTCTGATTGTGCAACTGAATCTGGTTTTGCATCTTTGAGTTCTGAGACAGTTGAGGAAGGCGCTTGGTTCTGTACTTCTAAGGATGGAGATATAGTCTTGGACTGTTTAAATTGTTTCTCCACATCCCTAAACGCTTGTGAAATTGCCTTCCTTATGCTATCTTCAAAGGAATAGGTTGATGTTTTGCTTGATGAAACCAGGTTACTAGATGGACTTGATCTCTTGCTGTCTGGTTGTTTCTGAACTGATAATGAAGAACATAGCTTTGTCTCAGGCTGCTTTTGAATAACTTCCTTGTGGTACTGTCTTGGAACGTACTCTCTACGCATCAAAGCCCTCAGCTTAAGCCATGTTTCCACTGGTTCTTTTCCATCAAGTCTTCTGCACTTTATCAACTGATTCCACCATCTTAAAGCATGACCACAAAACTCAGCAGTAGCCATTTGAATCTTCTTTTTTTCAGCATAGTGTTGACTACTGAAAATCAACTCAATCTTCTTTTCCCACTTCACATAAGCTTCAGGATCAGCCTTGCCATGAAAAGAAGGAATTTGATATTTCAATCCAGCATGCTTCCAGTTTCTGTCCATCTGATCAAACTCCTTTTTCTTGTACTCATCTCTGGATGATCTGCCTTTCCTTTGCTGCTGTATGTCTTGTCTGAATTTTCTCAATTGATCTTTGCAGGCTTTATCCATACTGGCTGTGAATTCTTCAAGAAAAAGCTTTTCTTTCTTGCTGAGTTCTCCTTTTTGATCTCCTGCCATGGTACCTGAGACAAGAGAAAGACTAAGCCAGTAAATAGTTCTACAGAGAAAACAAAAAAACAATTTGCAAAATCAGAGATTCAAATTGAAGCTTAAAACTTTAGACAATTCTCAGAACAAATTCAAACTCAACCAATGATTTAAAAGAGATCAAAACTAATCAGACAGAATTGAAATCTTAAGCCTATCAGATCAGATTGATTTCGAAACTAGAACAAAAAAAATGGAGAGATAGATTTCGATTTCAGATTCAAGCACAGATTTTTCAAAACAAAAATATCAAAACGAAATCAATCAAACTTGCACTACACGGATTAGGTTTCAAAATATCAATCAACACACGATCAGATATGATATGATAACAGATGATGAGATTTAGATCAAGCAAGAACAGATCTAAAACAATAAGAACAGATCGACTGCAATCAACAAACAGATTCAGATCAAGCAATCGGATAACTTGATAAACAAGGATCCGAACAGTCTAATACCCAAAACAAGATCTAATTAACCCAAATTTGATAGATTTCTTCACAAGGAACACAGATCAACACGAAATCAAAGAGTATATGAAGAGACTTCACCAGATTCGTGATCAAAAACACTTAGATCTAACAGATTTCAACAATAGAAACACAAATCGATCAAAATCTCAACAGAATATGAAGAGATCAAATCGAAAATCAGAGAGAAAAATCAAACACTTCCCTTCCAGAGTTGCTCTGATACCACTTGATGAGATCCTAGGATGATGCTCTGGAACAGATGGGATAATCCTTGCAGAAACGAATCAAAAGACTCAAGTTTCTCAAGGTATGTGGATCGAATAGTGACACAAGAGGCTGCGGAAAGGCTCCTTGATACTCCTAGGCAATAGATTGGATATGACACACCAAACTAGAGCCCTTAGTCTCTGGATATTACACACCAGAAGTTGGATATTACACACCAACACTCAATCAACTCGACAAGCAAGAAGAAAAGAGAAAACAAAGGTTTTTGATAAAAAGATGGATACTGATACAAGGGGCCACGACCAGAATATAAAGGAGAAGCCTTGTACATGCACAAGGTCTCGAAAATACAAGGGAAATAAAGACAAAGGCTCCCTTGGAAACACAACAAAGACTAGAGTTTTTCGAAAACTAAATAACATAAAAGCATAGCTTAAAATATAAGATAAGGTCTTCATGTGGACAGACCAAGATCAATCATCTAGGAGATAGGAGAAGTAGACTTGTGGCCTCGTTAAAAACCTTCCTTTGGAAAACCCAGTGGGACAAAACCAAAGGTTAGGAAAAGAGCACACACAAGCTACTTGCCTAGATGATGATCAGCTTGAAGGTGGAGTAGCTTGAATGATGGTTAAGGTGTCTTGGATGATCAAGCTTCGGCCAAGACTAATGTATTCTTCTTGTTTCCAAATGTTCTTCAAGGTTGCATCCTCAGCTACAAGCTCTTCAGGTTCAGGTTCATGCTTCCAGTCCTTGGTGCTTTCCATGATCATTCTCCCAAGGAATACACTCTGAAATTGGTAAGGGATAAGCCTTGCACCGAATGAGCCCGAAAGCAACAAACGATCAAGGGATGTGGATCGAAAGGTGACACAAGAGAGGCGGAAAGTCTCTTGATACTACCCTATAATGATCGCCTCTAGATATGACACACTAGATTAGACCAAGTTAGACTGAAGGATATTACACACCAACAATCATAAAAGTTTTGACCAATGGATATGACACACCATGATCGAAAACAAGTTTGAGAATCACTCTCAAGGTTCCAAAAATAATCACTCAAAGCTTACTTTATTTCAATGGAGATTACAACTTATTTATAAGAGACTAAACTTGATCACAAAGCTAGATAGTTATTACATTGGAAATGATAAAACTAGTGCATGGAGGAGAGAGAGTGTTTTTGAAACAAGCATTCTTTGCATGTAGGAGAGAGAAGCTTTCCATGCAATTAACCACCTAATTTTCGTCACTCTCTTTGGCCAGCAAAGAAACCATTTGATTTAGAATCTTCTTGGGCTTGTAACTTGATAAAAATGGGCTGGACATGTTAGCTAATATCTTGGGTCAATTTCTGAATGTCTTCCATGTCCATAGCCTCACATATGAGCCCAATATCACATCATACTCCTCCTCTTCAAAAAGATTTGTCCTCAAATCTTGCTCTCCGAAGAAAGAAAAACTTGAATACACACTTCCCAAAAGATCCAGCAGATTTGTAGAACATAAATAACAAAACTTTTTTTTTTTCTTTTTTTTTTTTAGAAGATGGATAGATGAGAATGGTGAATAACAGAAGTGAATACCGCTTTCAGAGTGGCTCTGATACCAAATGATAAAAACCTCCCAAGGAATACACTCTGAAATTGGTAAGGGATAAGCCTTGCACCGAATGAGCCCGAAAGCAACAAACGATCAAGGGATGTGGATCGAAAGGTGACACAAGAGAGGCGGAAAGTCTCTTGATACTACCCTATAATGATCGCCTCTAGATATGACACACTAGATTAGACCAAGTTAGACTGAAGGATATTACACACCAACAATCATAAAAGTTTTGACCAATGGATATGACACACCATGATCGAAAACAAGTTTGAGAATCACTCTCAAGGTTCCAAAAATAATCACTCAAAGCTTACTTTATTTCAATGGAGATTACAACTTATTTATAAGAGACTAAACTTGATCACAAAGCTAGATAGTTATTACATTGGAAATGATAAAACTAGTGCATGGAGGAGAGAGAGTGTTTTTGAAACAAGCATTCTTTGCATGTAGGAGAGAGAAGCTTTCCATGCAATTAACCACCTAATTTTCGTCACTCTCTTTGGCCAGCAAAGAAACCATTTGATTTAGAATCTTCTTGGGCTTGTAACTTGATAAAAATGGGCTGGACATGTTAGCTAATATCTTGGGTCAATTTCTGAATGTCTTCCATGTCCATAGCCTCACATATGAGCCCAATATCACATCACTAGAACCATGCAACTCATCAAGCATATCATCTAATCTAGGAATAGGGTGGCGATACTTCACTGTTATGTTGTTGATTGCTCTACAATCAACACACATACGCCAGCTCCCATCTTTCTTTGGAACAAGGAGCACAGGCACAGCACATGGGCTCATACTTTCACGGATATGGCCTTTCTCCATCAGTTCCTCAACCTGCCTTTGTAGCTCCTTGGTTTCCACAGGATTAGTTCTGTATGCTGGTCTGTTGGGAAGAGTAGCTCCTGGTACAAAATCAATCTGATGCTCAATCCCTCGAATAGGTGGCAATCCTATGGGATTATCTTCTGGAAATACATCCTGGTATTCCTGTAAAAGAGCTGACATCTCACTCGGATACACCGGTGTACAATCAGTTAGAGACAAAAGAGATTCTTTAAAGATAAATAAGAGAACCGATTGATGAGAATAAAGAGATCTTTTGATTTCACTAGCTTTAGCATAGAAGTTGTGTTGCTTATCTGGTTTGAGATCAACCTCTTTCTTTTTCTGAAGCTGAAGCTGATCTTCATGCACTTCTTTAGGAGTTAGAGGTACCAAGACAGTTCGCTTGCCGTTGAACTCAAAAGAATGTTTGTTGGTGAAGCCATCATGGATGACACGCCTATCAAATTGCCAAGGCCTTCCCAGTAGTATGTGGCTGGCTTCCATGGGTATCACATCACAGAGAATGTCATCTTCATACCTCCCAATGGTCAAGGGTATAGAGACCTGAGTAGATACCCTCATCTCGCCCTCTTCATTAAGCCATTGCAGCCGGTAAGGTTTAGGATGCTTTTGAGCTTTCAAACCAAGCTTCTTCACCATTGTCTCGCTAGCAACATTAACACAGCTTCCACCGTCGATGATCAGGCTGCAGACCTTTCCTTGCACCAGACAACGTGTGTAGAACAAGTTCTCTCTTTGTTCTTGCTCCTCTGTTTTGTTTTGCAAACTGAGAGTTCTTCTTGCAACCAAAAGTCTACCTTGAACTGGTTCCTCCTCATGCTCAACTTCTGATAGTTCTTGATCAGTCCTTAGTTTCTCATCTTCAGATTCAAACTCTCCATTCTCCAGAAGAATCATAACTCTCTTGTTAGTACACTCATTAGCATAGTGCCCACGCCCTTGGCACTTAAAGCACTTCACATCTCTTGCACGCGAGCTTGTAGCTTCCATTTTACCCTTATCTTTGTTGTAGATGCTACTAGACTTGGATTCTTCTTTTGGCTGTGGCTTGCTCTCCTTTTGATAGCTCGGTTTATCTTCCTTAGAGGTCTGGTATCTATTGGAACCATAGCTGCCACGCGCATAACTTCTTCTCTTAACTTGCTGTTCCACCAAGATAGCTTTGTGTAGCATCTCCTCTATCTCCAAGTAGTGTTGCATCTCCACTCTATCTTGTATCTCACGGTTGAGTCCACCAAGAAATCGTGCCATGGTAGCTTCACTGTCCTCAGATACACAAGCTCTTAGCATAAGCAACTCCATCTCTTGAAAGTATTCCTCTACAGACTTTGATCCTTGTGTGAGCAGTCTCAGCTTTTGATGAAGATCACGGTGATAATGACTTGGTACAAACCTCTTGCGCATCACAGCTTTCATCTCTGCCCATGTTTCAATGGGGAATTCACCATTGCGCCTCTTGTTTGTGACCAACTGATCCCACCAGCTCAATGCATAATCATTGAACTCGGTAGCAGCTACTTGAATCTTCTTAGTCTCTGAGTAATGCTGACAGTTGAAAACGAGTTCGATCTTCTTCTCCCACTCAAGATAGGCATCTGGATCAGCTTTACCATGGAAAGGAGGGATCTTAAGCTTTAATCCTGATAGCTCATTGCGTCTATGCCTCCGGCCCTCATGATCACGTCGAGATCTTCTACTGCTACGTCTTGAACCGGAGCTATGGCTACTTCTCTCATAGAAGTTATCAGTCTCTTCTGATCCAGCATGCTCACGCTGACCTTGTCTGTTTCTTCTTTGCTCATGTCTTGAACCAGATGCTTGTCCTTGCCCATCATGCGGTCTCTGATCATACTTCTCTTCCAGTAACTTCACCATCGCTTCCATCACTTGTTTGGTGATTGCTTCTTGCAGCAATCTATTCCTTCGTACAAAGGTTTCATCATCCTCCTCAGACCCCATTGCTTCCTGATATACGAAAAACTTGAACCAGTAAGTAGTTCAAAAGAATTCAGACCTCAAGATTCAAATAAGGAAACAAAGTATTCAAACAAAGCGGCAAATGAAGATACTTGATCAACACGCGACGATTTGAATTCTATCTTTTCGAAATTGAAACAATAACAGATCAGATTCAACAGATGATGAAATGAGGTAATCAAATCCTGATCTATGATTCTAACAACAGATCGAGTCACACAATCACAAGAAACTTTCGGATCAAGCAAAACGATAACGTAATCGACAAGAATGTGAAAAGGTTTTGTTCAAAACTTGATCGAAATTCTTAGATCTATCAGTATGAGACACGAAACAATCAGATCTAGCAATCCTGATAATGAAACAAGCAGATCAAGTGAGAATAAACACACAAGAACCGATTGATCAAAAATATGAATCGACAAAGAGTAGATCTTAAGAAATCGCAAAAGAGAAATCGAAACTCCCCTTCCAGAGTGCTCTGATACCACTTAATGAGATCCTAGGACCCTTCTCTGGATGGTTTGGATAGATCCTTGCATAAACGAATCAAAGACTCAAGTTTATCAAGGCTGTGGATCGAATGGTGACACAAGAGGCTGCGGAAAGGCTCCTTGATACTCCTAGACTTAGATCGGATATGACACACCTTTCTAAAGCCCTTGGGCGTTGGATATTACACACCAACAGACTGGATACTACACACCAGACACTCTCTTAACTCGTGAAAGCAAGGGAGAAGAAAACACAAAGGTTTAAATGAAAGAAAACTTGATAGATGCTAGGGTTGCCGAGTTACACATATATATAGTGAAAGGCTTGGAACAGGCTCCAAGCATTTCGAAATTAAAGGAACAGGCTCCTCCAATTAATGTAGAAGTAAAGACACAACTTAGATAGAGTTTTCGAAAATGAAAGACATAAATACTTAGAAATAAAGATAGCATAAGGTTCTTCATGTGGTTTGGTCCGAGAGTATCAACTAGGTGATAAGATAGCAAGACTATGGCCTCGTTAAAAACCTATCATTGCAAAACCCAATGGGACAAAAACAATGATAGGAAAAGAGCACACATAGCTTGCTAGCCTAGATGATACTCAACTTGATGGTAAGATGGCTTGAATGGTGATAAGCGTATCTTGAAATATCAAGCTTCCTCCAAGACATTCTTCTTGCTCCAAGGACTTCCTGATTAGTCCTCCAATAGCTTCTTTGAGTTTCCTAGCTCTGGCTCGAGTCATGGGACCTTTAGGAATGGTTAAGACCTCATCTTCTTCAGCTGGTTCATCTCTAAACTCGCCATCTCTATCTCCATCAGCTGGCTGGTCCATGATCATATCACCAGCTCCACTTGATCCTTCAGTCACATTTGCCCTTCCCTCACGCTCCTTCATGAACTTGGCCGGCTTGAGGTGTGGGTGTAGTATCCAGCATTGGCTCTTCTTATGACCATGCTTCTTGCAATGATCACAGTTGCCATTGAACTTCCTGTCCTCGTACTTCCCGTGAGATGCCTTGTTTGCTTGTGGAGTCTCGGTTGAGTCCTCTGTTGAAATGAGTTGAGTATAAGCAAGGGAAGTGATGGGGTAGAAGGAAGCATTATGAGAAGGATGTGTTAAGGAAAGGATGAGGTATGAGGTCGACCAGTCCGTACAATCCGTACTGACCGTACTGGCCGTACAGGCCGTACCTTCTCGGGTCGACCCATCATCAACCAAAACTTACCATCCTTACCCAAGTTACTTTGGAGAGTTACCTTGAGTGTTAAGGAGGCTTGTGACCGTTTAAGGGAAGAAAGGAGACGCGGATCAGACAGGCTGGCATAGCTGTAAAGTGATCAGCATCTTGGAATATGCTGAAAGTGTGTGAAGCACTCCATTGGCTAGTTCAAACCATCCGCTCCCTTTAGCTTTGACTACACATGCTTTGCCTTATCTCTTATGCTGAAACCCTAGTCTTTCCTTTACTATATATTGTAAACTCTGCCTTGATTAATGATTAACACGAGTTTATCATATTCTCTCTCTAGTTCATCATGTTTCTCTTCTACATTTCATAAATCATCTCATCTCACTTTAATCTTTCTCTAAATCTCTCAATACCTGTTCAACTCTCTAAAATCATATGGTATCAGAGCCAGGTTGGCTTTGGTATTGAGATTTAGAGTGTTCTTCAGCTTCAGTTCATACTCTTTCATACTTTCTTTTCGGTTCTAACAAAGCAAGATGGAGGGAAACTACAAGGTCATTACGGTTCCTGTTGCGTTGAAGGGTGGTAGTAACTACCTGTTGTGGTCAAGGCTAGTGAAGACAGCCATTGGGAGGCTAGGGCTGTGGAGTCACATCACGGATGATGCAACCAAGCCAGTGGCTAAAGACGGAGAAGGAGATGAAGGTGTGGGAGATCAAGTTGCTGCTGCCGAGAAGAAGTGGATTCAAGAAGACTTGATGGTGCTTTCAGTGCTACAAGGGTCCCTTGAAGAGCATCTCTTGGAGGCCTACAGCTACTGCGAGACTCCAAAACACCTGTGGGAGGTACTCCAGAAGACATTTGGGAACGTTACCAATCTGAACCGCGTGTATGAGATTAAGAAGGCTATCAACACACTGGTTCAAGATGGAGAAGAGTTCACCAAGCATTTGGGCAAGTATAGATCCTTGTGGTCTGAGCTTGAATCATTGAGGCCAAGCACCGCGGATCAAGAGATACTCATGGAGAGGAGGGAGCAGGATCAGGTGTTTGAATTGCTGCTGACACTAGATCCTCCGTTCAATGATGTGATCAAGCACATGTTGAGGATGCCGAGTCTTCCATCTATGGAGGAAGTGTGTGCGCAGATTCAGAAGGAAGAGGGGTCACTTGGTATGTTTGGAGGGAAAGGAGACATGGCTCTGTCCAACAAGGCTGAAGCAATCCAAGCACACAAGGCTGCTTACCGTGGAGAGGAAAGGAAGTTCAGTGGAAACTGTGACCATTGCAAGAAGCCGGGACACAAGAGGAGTCAGTGCTGGATCCTACACCCCCATTTGAAGCCGGCCAAGTTCAACAAGGAGAGAGAGGGAAGAGCTCACCTTTCTGCAGAGACAAGTGAAGCTGGCGCATCAGGAGCTGGCTCATCTGGTCTTGCGGGTGAAAGTGAAGGAAGAGCCTTAACCTCTCACCACCAAGGAGCTGTGAAGAACATGGATCATGAGGTGATCAAGAAGTCAGACATTGATGCCTTGATCAAAGCCCTTAAAGAGTCTGGTAAAGCCCTTGGTTATTCCTATACTGCTCATGTGTTGCCTAGAACTTGTGATAGCTTGCTAGGAAACTTTGATAGAATGGGAAATGAACCAGATAGATATACAACCTTTGCTGCTGATAGGATGTCTAGAAATGAATCCACATTGCTTGATCTCATTGATAAACTGAAACTGGTAAAAGAATCACCTAGGAATCATATTGCTCAAGGAATAAAACCGTTGATTATTGATTCAGGTGCTTCACATCATATGATAAGTGATGATAGCCTTATAAAGAACATAGAACCGGCTCATGGACATGTAATGATTGCAAATGGTGATAGAATTCCTATTAGAGGAGTAGGAGACTTGAAACTGTTTAATAAGGATTCTAAAGCTTTGTACATGCCTGAGTTTACTTCTAATCTATTATCTGTTAAGAGGTGTACCAATGATCTTCAATGCAATGTTATTTTCAGTCCTAATGATGTGAAATTTCAGGATATTGAAAGCAGTAAGTTGATTGGGCAAGGAGTAACCAAAGGAGACCTTTATTTACTTGAAGATCTTTCTATCATTTCTAGTTCTAGTTGCTTGTTGAGTTCCGTTTTAAGTAGAGGTGCATTGTGGCATTCTAGGCTAGGACATCCACATGTTAGAGCCTTAAGCTTAATGTTACCAGGTGTCATGTTTAAAAATAATGAATGTGAAGCTTGTATTTTGGGAAAACATTGTAAGACTGTGTTCAAGAGATCTACTACTATCTATGATAAATGCTTTGATCTTGTTCATTCTGATGTATGGACTGCTCCATGCTTATCTAGGGACAATTACAAATACTTTGTCATATTCATAGATGAAAAATCCAAATACACCTGGATAACACTAATTAAAACAAAGGATAGGGTTCTAGATGCATTTAGAAACTTTCAATCATATGTTTCTAACCAGTATAATGCCAAGATTAAGATTTTCAGGTCTGATAATGGTGGAGAGTATACTGGTCATGCATTCAAGAACCATCTAGCTCAACATGGGATACTTCACCAAACGAGTTGCCCTTATACACCTCAACAAAATGGAGTGGCTGAGAGAAAGAACAGACATCTTATGGAAGTGGCTAGATCAATGATGTTCCAGATGAGAGTGCCAAAGAGATTCTGGAGTGATGCTGTGATCACGGCTTGCTACCTAATCAATAGGATTCCAACCAAGATCCTGGAAGACAAAGCTCCTTATGAAGTTCTCAACAACAGCAAGCCAGTCCTAGATCACCTAAGAGTGTTTGGGTGTGTAAGCTATGTTCTTATCCCGGGAGAGATGAGAAACAAGCTGGAAGCAAAGAGTATCAAAGCTATGATGATAGGATACTCAACCACACAGAAGGGATACAAGTGCTTTGTTCCTGAGTCAAGGAGAGTTCTTGTATCAAGAGATGTCAAGTTCTTTGAAGAGAAGAGCTACTATGAAGATAAAAATTGGAAAGAGCTGGAGGATCTTTCACAACCTTCAGATAGAGCTACAAGCTTGAGACAGATACTAGAAGGTCTTGGAATTGGAATGTCCCAGGAGTCGACAGAGAATCAGTCATCTGAAAGACAAGAAGCTGAAGAACCATCTCACCTTGATCATGAGGGAGGGAATGGAATTGAGCCGGATGAGAATCAAGATTTTGCGGATCATCCTGATCAAGGTGGAGCTGAACCAAGTAATGAAGAGCTTAATGAGTTACCAGAACAAGGAGAAGTGGAAGCAACTGAAGTAGAAGCACCAGAGCAAGCACCAGCTGAGGTACCATTGAGGAGAAGCACACGGCTGAAGAGAGATGCTTCCAACTGGGTAAACACGAGAGTGTACTACAATGCCCAGGCTGTGGAGCATCCTTCTCAAGCTGTGTGTTCATTTGCCTGTTATCCAAAGGAGCATTGCGCATTCATGATGAGCCTAGATGAAAGTAGTGTACCAAGATCATATGAAGAGGCAATGCTACATCAAGATTGGAAGGAATCTGTTGGAGATGAGGCAAATGCCATGATAAAGAATGACACTTGGTTTGAAAGTGAGTTGCCAAAAGGAAAGAAGGCAGTAACCAGCAAGTGGATATTCACCATTAAGTATCTACCTGATGGAACCATTGACAGAAAGAAGACAAGACTGGTGGCTAGAGGATACACTCAAACATATGGGGAAGACTACATTGATACCTTTGCCCCTGTTGCCAAGCTACATACAATAAGAATTGTATTGTCTCTTGCTGTGAACCTTGAGTGGGAGCTTTGGCAGATGGATGTGAAGAATGCATTTCTTCAGGGAGAACTAGAAGATGAAGTGTACATGCATCCACCACCGGGTCTTGAACATCTTGTGAAACCAGGGAATGTATTGAGACTCAAGAAGGCAATCTATGGGTTGAAGCAATCACCTAGAGCATGGTACAACAAGCTGAGTACTACTCTGAATGGCCGTGGGTTCAAGAAGTCAGAGTTGGATCACACCCTCTTCACCCTCACTACACCTTCAGGTATCATCTGTCTACTCGTATATGTTGATGACATTATCATAACAGGTAGTGATAAGGCTGGTATAAAAGCCACAAAGGAGTTTTTGAAATCTGTGTTTGAAATCAAAGACTTAGGGGAAATGAAATACTTCCTTGGAATTGAGTTGTGTAGATCTAAGGAAGGATTGTTCATTTCCCAAAGGAAGTATACACTTGATCTTTTGAAAGATGCAGGTATACAAGGAGACAAGACAGCAAAGATGCCTCTTGAAGATGGATACAAGGTTCCACGTGAGGGGGAGGTTGAAGATAGCAAGGCCTTTCATGATCCAAAGCTATACAGGAAGCTAGTAGGGAAGCTCATCTACCTCACCATCACACGACCAGACATTTGCTTTGCTGTGAACCAAGTGAGCCAGCATATGCAAGTTCCAAAGGATCATCACTGGCGCATGGTGGAGAGACTGCTCTTGTATCTGAACGGGACATCAAGCCTTGGAGTTTGGATGGGATGCAACAAGAGTACTGAAGTAGTGGGATATTGTGATGCTGATTGGGCTGGAGATAGAGCAGACAGAAGATCAACCACTGGCTACTGTACATTCATTGGAGGCAACTTGGTGACTTGGAAGAGCAAGAAGCAGAAGGTGGTGTCTTGTTCAAGTGCTGAAGCTGAGTATAGAGCAATACTGAAGCTTACCAATGAGTTGGTATGGATCAAAGGGATCTTGAAGCATCTGGAGATAGAGCAAGCAACTCCAATGACTATGCATTGTGACAATCAAGCGGCTATACACATTGCAACCAACTCAGTCTTCCATGAGAGAACCAAGCACATTGAAGTTGATTGTCACAAGGTGAGGCAGATGATTGTCTTGGGAGTAATCTTGCCATGCTACACAAGGAGTGAGGATCAACTTGCGGATGTATTTACCAAGGCTGCAAGACAAAAGACTATGGAGTCCATTCATACCAGATTGGGACTCATAGATCTTTCCTCAAGGAGCTGATCCCCTTTGCCATGAGGTCTTTACTCTTTTTCCCTCATCAAGGTTTTGTCCCAATGGGTTTTCCTTGGTGAGGTTTTTAATGAGGAAGATCTCATGGCTGTTCCAAGCTTGAATGGATTCTAGAATTCAAGCTTGAGGGGGAGTGTTGAAATGAGTTGAGTATAAGCAAGGGAAGTGATGGGGTAGAAGGAAGCATTATGAGAAGGATGTGTTAAGGAAAGGATGAGGTATGAGGTCGACCAGTCCGTACAATCCGTACTGACCGTACTGGCCGTACAGGCCGTACCTTCTCGGGTCGACCCATCATCAACCAAAACTTACCATCCTTACCCAAGTTACTTTGGAGAGTTACCTTGAGTGTTAAGGAGGCTTGTGACCGTTTAAGGGAAGAAAGGAGACGCGGATCAGACAGGCTGGCATAGCTGTAAAGTGATCAGCATCTTGGAATATGCTGAAAGTGTGTGAAGCACTCCATTGGCTAGTTCAAACCATCCGCTCCCTTTAGCTTTGACTACACATGCTTTGCCTTATCTCTTATGCTGAAACCCTAGTCTTTCCTTTACTATATATTGTAAACTCTGCCTTGATTAATGATTAACACGAGTTTATCATATTCTCTCTCTAGTTCATCATGTTTCTCTTCTACATTTCATAAATCATCTCATCTCACTTTAATCTTTCTCTAAATCTCTCAATACCTGTTCAACTCTCTAAAATCATATCCTCATGAGCTGCTTGATTGGCAAGAGAGAGCTCCCCCTTTCCTCCAAACAGCCCCATAGATCCCTGCTCCCTTTGGATTTGCGCACACACCTCCTCAAGGTCCGGAAGCTTGTCTGACCTTAGCATGTGCTGGATGAGTTGAGTGTAGGCCGGGTTCAGTGTGAGAAGCAGCCCAAAGACCTTGTCTTGCTCGCGCCTCTCATTCAACTGATCTGGATCAGTTGTGCTCGGCCTCAGCATCTCCAGCTCTGACCATAAGGACCTGAACCTCCCCAAGTGCTTAGTGAACTCTATGTCCTCTTGTGCAAGACGGTTGATCGCTAGCTTCACTTCAAACACACGGCTGAGGTTGGAAGTGTTCCCATACACCTTCTTCAGCGTGTCCCACAGCTCCTTGGCTGATTCACAGTAGCTGTAGGCATCCAAGATAGCTGGGTCCAAGGATGCGTGTAGAACCGTCATCACCAGCATGTCTTCTTGTTGCCATTTCTCCACAGCCGCTTTATTGGAGACCTCTTCTTGATCTCCTCCCTGAGTAATGAGTTTCGGAGCCTCCCCTGTTGTGATGTGCCCCCACAAACCCTTACTTCCCACCGCAGTCTTCACCATCCGAGACCACACAAGGTAGTTGCTACCTTTGAAAGTAACCGCTACCTTCATCCTCATGTTCATCCCATGTTCCATCTTTGCTTGACTTGAAAACTTGAATCTTGGATCTCGTACACACCAACCTTGAGTCTAGAATCACGCAAACCCACAGAACGTAGCACAGCTTCAACTAGAACGGACCACAGCTTCAACACCTTCACGACTACTCGCGTGTAGCTTCAAAGACGTTTAGCTTGTAACTCTCTAAAGATCAAACCCCAGATTCAAATGAACCTGGCTCTGATACCATATGAGATTAAGAGATCCTTAGAGTAATCAGAATAAAGAGAGTGTTTAAGAAGTGATTAAGAGAAGTTTGTGAAAGATTAAGAGACTAGATAGAGCCGTTTAGAGTCTAAGAGAAAACCATAGTGTCTAAGAGATTAGAGAGACTCAAACTGCTTAATCTTTATTAGGGTTGATGAGTTACAATATATAGTGTGAGCATACAAGGGTTTTCGAAATCAAGAGAAGACTAAAGCATGTCAGGTCAATCAGGAGAGGATAAGCTCATTTGGACTAGCCAATTAGCTTCTCCACATGCGCGGAGTATCTAGCATCTTGGACCGAGATGCTCTTGCCTTTCCAGCTGTTCCAGCCTGTCAAGGCGCGCTCTACCTTATCCCTAAACGGTCTGATGCATCAAGGTAAGTTCCTTCCCTTCACCTAAGTTACCGCACATAACTTCTTTACCCTTGTCAAGGTTTCACCCATCTTCATGTGTACGGTCATGTACGGACTGTACGGACTTGTACGGACTTTACCCAAACCTTCCCAAGCTTCAACTCATCTCCTTAGTCTCAACTCCTCACTTGCTTCACACTTATACTCAGCTCAACTCAACACTAGGAAGTTGAATAAATTTCGTAGGAGTTAGGATGAAGAAGCTATCCCACTTTCAAATCAGGTGATCCCACTTTTCCTGTTTGGAAATATGACAGCTTCTTTGTCATTCTAATCAAACCAGGATGAATCGCGATGTAAGAAGCTTAATTTTGTTATATAAAGTAATGGAGAATCACTAGGAAGTATGAACTTTAGAGAATCTGAGTTTGATATAAGGAAAGAAAGGGATTAGAGAAGTTTAGAGATGATTTAGACCGAGTTTAGCTAAGAGTTTAGTGTAGAATCATGATTGAGAGTCTTTGAATCTAAGAAAGTGTTTTTTTGTGTCAAGAACTGTCTAATCTTTTATTAATGAGGAGATTACATATTTATACTTAGAGAACATAGGGTAATCAGAAACAGGAGCTAGTTCTTCAAGTAAATATAAATCTCCCTTGGTAACTCCTTTTCCAATCAATTGGCTGCTCTCAATATCCTGAAACTTCACATCATTAGGACTGAATATAACATTGCAATTAAGATCTGTAGTGCATTTCTTTACAGATAATAGATTTGATGTGAAGTCAGGCATGTAAAATGCTTTAGATTCTTTATCAAACAATTTTAGCTTGCCAATTCCTCTAATTGGGATTTTATCTCCATTTGCAATCATGACATGTCCATTTGTAGGTTCAATGTCTCTAATCAAACTAGTATCACTAATCATGTGATGAGATGCTCCTGAATCAACTACCAATGGTTTAAACAGATTGTGTGCAATATGAGACTGTCCTAGTATGCTAGTAGGTTTATAAGCAATGCTTGAGTGATCAGGTTCTCTAGCAATACTATACGGTTCATATGATGCACCAAAAGAGTAACCAAGAGTACCAAGTGTGTTACCATTCTCCTTTAGCATTTTGATGAGGGAGTCAAGGTCCGATCTCCTCAGGTACTCGTTCTCACGGTTGTTCTGAAGGCTTGGTTGAGCTGTGTAAGTCACCAGGGCCTTGCTATCTCCAGGCTCACGTGTCCCGCCCTCTCCAGCTTGGCCTGAGCTCCCAGCAACACTTGAACTTCCCGGCTCACTTCCAGCATACGAGACATTGGCTCTCCCATCTTTCTCTCTTGAGAACTTGGCCGGCTTCAGATGAGGATGCAAGATCCAGCACTGGTTCTTCTTGTGACCTTGTCTCTTGCAATGATCACAATTTCCCGTGAACTTCTTTGCATCATACTGGTTAGAGCTTGCACGGTTTGCTTGCGGAACCTCAGCTTGGTTTGCAAGAGTGATCTCCCCTTTCCCTCCAAAGAGACCAATAGACCTTCCTCCTTCTGAACTTGCGCACACACGTCCTCAAGATCAGGTAACTTTCCGGACCTCAGAATGTGTTTGATGAGGCTGTTGTAGCTTGGATTCAACGTGAGCAACAACCCAAACACCTTATCCTGCTCGCGTCTCTCAGCCAGCTCATCTAGGTTGGTTGTGCCTGGCCTCAGCATCTCCAGTTCAGACCACAAAGCTCTGAACCTCCCAAGATGCTTAGTGAACTCCATGTCCTCCTGTGTCAAGCTGTTGATAGCACGTTTCACTTCAAACACACGGCTCAAGTTTGAGATGTTACCATAAACCTTCTTTAGCGTGTCCCAAAGATCCTTTGCTGTCTCACAGTAGCTGTATGCCTCCAGGATAGACACTTCAAGAGACCGTTGGAGTATGGACATCACCAGCTGATCATCCTGCTCCCACTTCTCCTCATCGCACTCGACAACCTCCTTGTCGCCTTCATAAGTAATGAGCTTTGGGGCTTCACTCTGTGTGATGTGTCCCCATAAACCCTTACTCCCCACTGCAGTCTTCACCAAACGAGACCACAAAAGATAGTTACCCCCCTTGAGAGTAACCGGAACCACAGCTTTGTTGCTTTCCATTTCAGACCCACTCGGATGAACGAAATGCAACTCAAGTGTTCTTAGTACTCAAACCCAGATTATGATGAACCTGGCTCTGATACCATATGAACTTTAGAGAATCTGAGTTTGATATAAGGAAAGAAAGGGATTAGAGAAGTTTAGAGATGATTTAGACCGAGTTTAGCTAAGAGTTTAGTGTAGAATCATGATTGAGAGTCTTTGAATCTAAGAAAGTGTTTTTTTGTGTCAAGAACTGTCTAATCTTTTATTAATGAGGAGATTACATATTTATACTTAGAGAACATAGGGTTTCCAAATGGGTTAAGGTCGCCTAAGCATGTGAGGTCAAATGGGAAGAGCTAGCCGGTTTTGAATCCATCCAATAGGGGCCATCACACGTTTGATCCCTTTGGCATCTTGGATCAGATGCCAAACACCTTTACAGCCTGTCTTAGCTGTAAAGCCGCGCCTCCTCTTATCCATAAACGGTCATCTCCTTTCCTTTGGCCGAGACCTTCCCTTTGCATAAGTGTCTTCAGCCTTTCCCTCTTCCTTGTTGTTCAAACTTCTTTTTACCGTGGTAACTTCAGATGGTACGGACATGGTAACTCCGTACACTTCACCCTAAGTTTGCACAACTTCAGAATGTGGAGAAAGGTCGAGACTCAAGTGATCTTGGTCGAACTGATCCGTACGGTTTGTACCGTCCGTACCATTCTCCCAATGCATCTCTCACTTCAGTCTTTGCTTCATCTCCTTATCCCTTTCATTACCCAAGTCTCTCTAAGCCTTCATATCAACTCCTCATCTCAACACTCCCCCTCAAGCTTAGCTTTGTGAAAGTCTAAGCTTGGATAGCCATGAGATCTTCCTCATTAAAAACCTTACCAAAGAAAACCCATTGGGACAAAACTTTGATAAGGGAAAAAGAGTAAAGACCTCATAGCTAAGGGGCTTAGCTCCTTCTCGTGAGATCAATGAGTCCTAGCCGGCTATGGATGGACTCAATTGTCTTCTGCCTTGCTGCCTTTGTGAACACATCTGCTAGCTGATCTTCACTTCTTGTGTAACATGGTAAGATGACTCCAAGAAGTATCATCTGCCTCACCTTGTGACAATCTACCTCAATGTGCTTGGTTCTCTCATGGAAGACTGAGTTGGTGGCAATGTGTATAGCAGCCTGGTTGTCGCAATGCATTGTCATTGGAGTGGATTGAGTAATCTCCAAGTGCTTCAGTATCCCTTTGATCCACACAAGCTCATTAGTCAGCTTCAGCATAGCTCGGTATTCAGCTTCAGCACTTGAGCATGAGACCACCTTCTGCTTCTTACTCTTCCAAGTTACCAAGTTCCCTCCAATGAATGTGCAGTAGCCAGTTGTGGACCTTCTATCTGCTCTATCTCCTGCCCAATCCGCATCACAGTAGCCCACAACTTCAGTACTTCCATTACACCCCATCCACACTCCTTGATCCGCTGAGCCATTGAGATACATCAAGATCCGGTTCACCATTCCCCAATGATGTTCTTTTGGAACTTGCATATGCTGGCTTACCTGGTTCACAGCAAAACAAATATCAGGACGTGTGATGGTTAGGTATATAAGCTTACCCACTAGCTTTCTATAAAGCTTTGCATCCTTGAATGGTGGACTGTCTTCAATCTCCCCCTCACGTGGAACCTTGTATCCATCTTCCAAGGGAGTCTTGGCTGTCTTTCCATCAAGCTTACCTGCATCTTTCAACAGATCAAGTGTATACTTTCTTTGGGATAGAAACAAACCTTCCTTGGATCTACATATCTCAATCCCAAGGAAGTATTTCATCTCTCCCAAGTCTTTAATCTCAAAAACAGATTTAAGAAAGTCTTTGGTGGCTTGTATCTCTTTTTATCACTACCTGTTATAATGATGTCATCTACATATACAAGTAGAACGACAATACCTGAAGGTGTGTTGAGTGTGAAGAGAGTATGATCAAGCTCTGACTTCCTAAAGCCTCTTCCATTCAGAGTTGTGCTCAACTTGTTGTACCATGCCCTTGGTGATTGTTTCAGACCATAGATAGCTTTCTTTAGTCTGAGAACATTCCCTTTCTTCACCAAGTGCTCTAGACCAGGAGGAGGTAACATATACACTTCGTCTTCTAGTTCTCCTTGTAGGAATGCATTCTTTACATCCATTTGCCACAAGCCCCACTCAAGATTTACCGCAAGTGATAGGACAATCCTGATGGTATGTAGCTTAGCAACTGGTGCAAATGTGTCTATATAATCCTCTCCATATGTTTGAGTAAATCCTCTTGCAACCAACCGAGTCTTCTTTCTATCAATCTGTCCATTTGCTAGGTACTTGATTGTGAAGATCCATCTACTAGACACTGCTCTCTTCCCTTTAGGTAACTCACTCTCATACCAAGTGTCATTCTTGATCATTGCATTGGATTCAGCTCCTACTGATTCCCTCCATTCCTTGTCCTTCATGGCTTCCTCATATGACTTCGGTACATGGCTCTCATCTAAGCTTACCATGAAGGCACAATGTTCTTCTGGATAATGAGCAAAGGAACACACAGCTTGAGAGGGATGTTCCACAGCCTGGGCATTGTAGTACACTCTCGTGTTTACCCAGTTGGAACTATCCTTTCTCACTCTAGTGCTTCTTCTCAATGGCTGCACGGCCGGCTCTGGTTCAGGTTCAGTTGTAGTTGCATTAGTTTCCTCCTCTTGATCTTGGCTCGGTACCTCCCTATCTTCCTGTATCATACTTTGATCATGATCACCTGAGCCTTCTTGATCGTGGCTTTCAACATGTACTTCAGCCGGTTCAGGTGTTGTTTCCCCCCCATGATCTAAGTTTGATGCCTCGGTAGGTTGTGTGTTTGTTGTGCTGCGTCTTTCCTTCGGATCCTGGGTAGTATGTATCCCAAGCCCCTCTAGAATGCTTCTAAGGCTGGCCGCTCTATCTGACTCTCTTGTCAATTCTAGCAACTCATCTTGATTCTTTTCCTCATAGAACCCCTTAGCTTCAATGAACTTCACATCTCTAGAGACTAGAACCCTTCTAGTAGTAGGATCATAGCACTTGTAACCCTTTTGAGTAGTAGAGTAGCCAACAAACATAGCTCTTGTGCTGGTTGCTTCAAGCTTGTTTCTCAACTCCTTTGGCCTCAGAACAAAGCATAGACATCCAAAGATTCGCATATGCTCCAATGATGGCTTGTACTTGTTCAAGGCTTCAAAAGGGGACTGATCCTGTAGAATCTTAGTTGGGATCCGGTTGATTAGATAACAAGATGTAGCCACAGCATCACTCCAAAACCTCTTAGGGACATTTGCTTGAAACATCATTGACCTTGCCACCTCCATGAGATGCCTATTCTTTCTCTCAGCCACTCCATTTTGCTGTGGAGTATAGGGACAACTCGTTTGGTGTAGTATCCCATGTTGAGCTAGATGTTGCTTGAAGGCTTGACCAGTGTATTCCCCACCATTATCTGATCTCAAAATTTTAATCTTGGCATTGTAATGGTTAGTCACGTAGTTTTGAAAATTTTTAAAAGCTTCAAGCACCCTATCTTTGGTTTGAATAAGTGTTATCCAGGTGTATTTCGATTTTTCATCTATGAATGTGACAAAGTATTTAAAACTATCCCTAGACAAGCAAGGAGCAGTCCAAACATCAGAGTGAATTAAATCAAAGCACTTGGCATAAACAGTAGATGAAATGGGAAAAACAGTGATATGATCATGGACCAGCCAGCTGATGGAGAAAGAAATGGCGAGTTTAGAGATGAACCAGCTGAAGAAGATGAGGTCTTAACCATTCCTAAAGGTCCCATGACTCGAGCCAGAGCTAGGAAACTCAAAGAAGCTATTGGAGGACTAATCAGGAAGTCCTTGGAGCAAGAAGAATGTCTTGGAGGAAGCTTGATACTTCAAGATACGCTTATCACCATTCAAGCCATCTTACCATCAAGTTGAGTATCATCTAGGCTAGCAAGCTATGTGTGCTCTTTTCCTATCATTGTTTTTGTCCCATTGGGTTTTGCAATGATAGGTTTTTAACGAGGCCATAGTCTTGCTATCTTATCACCTAGTTGAAACTCTCGGACCAAACCACATGAAGAACCTTATGCTATCTTTATTTCTAAGTATTTATGTCTTTCATTTTCGAAAACTCTATCTAAGTTGTGTCTTTACTTCTACATTAATTGGAGGAGCCTGTTCCTTTAATTTCGAAATGCTTGGAGCCTGTTCCAAGCCTTTCACTATATATATGTGTAACTCGGCAACCCTAGCATCTATCAAGTTTTCTTTCATTTAAACCTTTGTGTTTTCTTCTCCCTTGCTTTCACGAGTTAAGAGAGTGTCTGGTGTGTAGTATCCAGTCTGTTGGTGTGTAATATCCAACGCCCAAGGGCTTTAGAAAGGTGTGTCATATCCGATCTAAGTCTAGGAGTATCAAGGAGCCTTTCCGCAGCCTCTTGTGTCACCATTCGATCCACAGCCTTGATAAACTTGAGTCTTTGATTCGTTTATGCAAGGATCTATCCAAACCATCCAGAGAAGGGTCCTAGGATCTCATTAAGTGGTATCAGAGCACTCTGGAAGGGGAGTTTCGATTTCTCTTTTGCGATTTCTTAAGATCTACTCTTTGTCGATTCATATTTTTGATCAATCGGTTCTTGTGTGTTTATTCTCACTTGATCTGCTTGTTTCATTATCAGGATTGCTAGATCTGATTGTTTCGTGTCTCATACTGATAGATCTAAGATTTTCGATCAAGTTTTGAACAAAACCTTTTCACATTCTTGTCGATTACGTTATCGTTTTGCTTGATCCGAAAGTTTCTTGTGATTGTGTGACTCGATCTGTTGTTAGAATCATAGATCAGGATTTGATTGCCTCATTTCATCATCTGTTGAATCTGATCTGTTATTGTTTCAATTTCGAAAAGATAGAATTCAAATCGTCGCGTGTTGATCAAGTATCTTCATTTGCCGCTTTGTTTGAATACTTTGTTTCCTTATTTGAATCTTGAGTTCTGAATTCTTTTGAACTACTTACTGGTTCAAGTTTTTCGTGTATCAGGAAGCAATGGGGTCTGAGGAGGATGATGAAACCTTTGTGCGAAGGAATAGATTGCTGCAAGAAGCAATCACCAAACAAGTGATGGAAGCGATGGTGAAGTTACTGGAAGAGAAGTATGATCAGAGACCGCATGATGGGCAAGGACAAGCATCTGGTTCAAGACATGAGCAAAGAAGAAACAGACAAGGTCAGCGTGAGCATGCTGGATCAGAAGAGACTGATAACTTCTATGAGAGAAGTAGCCATAGCTCCGGTTCAAGACGTAGCAGTAGAAGATCTCGACGTGATCATGAGGGCCGGAGGCATAGACGCAATGAGCTATCAGGATTAAAGCTTAAGATCCCTCCTTTCCATGGTAAAGCTGATCCAGATGCCTATCTTGAGTGGGAGAAGAAGATCGAACTCGTTTTCAACTGTCAGCATTACTCAGAGACTAAGAAGATTCAAGTAGCTGCTACCGAGTTCAATGATTATGCATTGAGCTGGTGGGATCAGTTGGTCACAAACAAGAGGCGCAATGGTGAATTCCCCATTGAAACATGGGCAGAGATGAAAGCTGTGATGCGCAAGAGGTTTGTACCAAGTCATTATCACCGTGATCTTCATCAAAAGCTGAGACTGCTCACACAAGGATCAAAGTCTGTAGAGGAATACTTTCAAGAGATGGAGTTGCTTATGCTAAGAGCTTGTGTATCTGAGGACAGTGAAGCTACCATGGCACGATTTCTTGGTGGACTCAACCGTGAGATACAAGATAGAGTGGAGATGCAACACTACTTGGAGATAGAGGAGATGCTACACAAAGCTATCTTGGTGGAGCAGCAAGTTAAGAGAAGAAGTTATGCGCGTGGCAGCTATGGTTCCAATAGATACCAGACCTCTAAGGAAGATAAACCGAGCTATCAAAAGGAGAGCAAGCCACAGCCAAAAGAAGAATCCAAGTCTAGTAGCATCTACAACAAAGATAAGGGTAAAGTGGAAGCTACAAGCTCGCGTGCAAGAGATGTGAAGTGCTTTAAGTGCCAAGGGCGTGGGCACTATGCTAATGAGTGTACTAACAAGAGAGTTATGATTCTTCTGGAGAATGGAGAGTTTGAATCTGAAGATGAGAAACTAAGGACTGATCAAGAACTATCAGAAGTTGAGCATGAGGAGGAACCAGTTCAAGGTAGACTTTTGGTTGCAAGAAGAACTCTCAGTTTGCAAAACAAAACAGAGGAGCAAGAACAAAGAGAGAACTTGTTCTACACACGTTGTCTGGTGCAAGGAAAGGTCTGCAGCCTGATCATCGACGGTGGAAGCTGTGTTAATGTTGCTAGCGAGACAATGGTGAAGAAGCTTGGTTTGAAAGCTCAAAAGCATCCTAAACCTTACCGGCTGCAATGGCTTAATGAAGAGGGCGAGATGAGGGTATCTACTCAGGTCTCTATACCCTTGACCATTGGGAGGTATGAAGATGACATTCTCTGTGATGTGATACCCATGGAAGCCAGCCACATACTACTGGGAAGGCCTTGGCAATTTGATAGGCGTGTCATCCATGATGGCTTCACCAACAAACATTCTTTTGAGTTCAACGGCAAGCGAACTATCTTGGTACCTCTAACTCCTAAAGAAGTGCATGAAGATCAGCTTCAGCTTCAGAAAAAGAAAGAGGTTGATCTCAAACCAGATAAGCAACACAACTTCTATGCTAAAGCTAGTGAAATCAAAAGATCTCTTTATTCTCATCAATCGGTTCTCTTATTTATCTTTAAAGAATCTCTTTTGTCTCTAACTGATTGTACACCGGTGTATCCGAGTGAGATGTCAGCTCTTTTACAGGAATACCAGGATGTATTTCCAGAAGATAATCCCATAGGATTGCCACCTATTCGAGGGATTGAGCATCAGATTGATTTTGTACCAGGAGCTACTCTTCCCAACAGACCAGCATACAGAACTAATCCTGTGGAAACCAAGGAGCTACAAAGGCAGGTTGAGGAACTGATGGAGAAAGGCCATATCCGTGAAAGTATGAGCCCATGTGCTGTGCCTGTGCTCCTTGTTCCAAAGAAAGATGGGAGCTGGCGTATGTGTGTTGATTGTAGAGCAATCAACAACATAACAGTGAAGTATCGCCACCCTATTCCTAGATTAGATGATATGCTTGATGAGTTGCATGGTTCTAGTGTCTTTTCTAAGATAGATTTGAAGAGTGGATATCATCAAATAAGAATGAAAGAGGGAGATGAGTGGAAAACAGCCTTTAAGACTAAGCATGGGTTGTATGAGTGGTTAGTCATGCCTTTTGGATTAACCA
>NW_026015836.1:0-26275 GCF_020379485.1 Brassica napus | reverse complement strand
TCTTGGATTGAATGTGTTTCATTATATAGTTAGTGTAACCTAATGCATTCATTTATTGTTGCATTTTAAAAAAAAAAAAACTGAATTGATGTCTTTGCTTGATTGTCTTGATTGTCTAGCTTGTTTCAAGTATCATATATTATTGTGGCATTGGTGATCAAACAGGATGGATGATCTTGGTTGATCCCAATGGGATGATCTGATCTTGCATTGAGTTTTGGTGGTGTTAGGTACACAAGGGAAGTATGTAACTCGCCATCAACCAAGAATGTAGAGACAAAGGTCTTGTGCCATTGCATATCATCACTAGGACATGTTAGTCCATAATCTACAGGAAGTGTAGTGTGATTGAGTATGCAATGAGAGATAGCCATTGCATAATACCATGGACATATCCAGTCCTTAGTCTACAGGAAGTGTAGCATGGGTTATTATGCAATGAGAGATGTGTCTTGTGAGACTCTCTATGGTGATTCAAACACCCTAATTCCTGGTTAAGGAAGAGAGAAAACTCACAAGAAGAAAGCTATCATAAAAAAAAAAAAAAAAAAAGATGATAGTTATTAGACCATGGAGATGCTTAGGATCATCACAAGCTTAGCTCCTTCTAGTCTAGGTTCTAAGCTTGAGGGGAGTCTTAATGCATATGATCCATGGTCAGTAACAAGTCGTTGCAAAGGCTTCTACAAGGATCATCAACCGGACCAAGTCAGTGGCGTGTCTAGGCAAGAGGCTGTTCAGAGCAGCCTTGGCAAGTGAGGAAGAAGGCTCTCCATCAATGCAGCTTCAATGAGAGGTGATTGAGGAGAAGCTGATGAATCCATTCTGCCTTTCCAAGAAGTTGATGATGCCATGAAGATGGTGCATTGAGAGAGTTTGGAAACTCACAAAAACACAAGGAAGTTCCCTTAGACTTTTAAAACTCTTTTCAATCTTTTTCATTCATCTTATTCATTGCTTGTGCTTGAAAAGATACTTAAGATGATTATGATTGTGAGATTGTGTGCATCAAGTGTGATGCAGGATATTCATTTTCTTGTTTTTGATAGGTACTGATGCACCTTTGGGATAATGTATCAGGTACCATTGCTTCAGCCTCACTAGTGTTTTGAAGATGATCTGGTCGTGTCCTAGCTTCTCTAAGATGGCTGTGAAGTCAGTTGAGAGGGGGAGACTTCAAACCGGTTCCATGAAGAGGTGAAGCTGAAGTGTGAAGTGTGAAGTGTGCGCAAAGCTGTGAAGTGTTGCTGTATACACTTTTGTGTATTAGAGCATGATTCAACAATCAGGGATAATCAGATGAAAATATTAAAGAGATTAAGAGATTCTAGTGAGAGAATAAAGAGAGAGAGACACAAAACTCCATTAATAATAACTGATGAGGTTTACAAGTATTAATAGAGAGAGCAACAAGGAAATTCGAAATGGGTAAGCATGTGTAGTCAAAGGACAGGCTGGAACTCCTTTTGAATCACTTGGCTGTGCTTTCTCACATGCTTGCACTAGTATAAAGGTAACTTCTCCTTTCCAGCATCATACAGGCTGTCAAAGTGATCCCTATCCTTCCTTAACCTCCCTTATCCTCTTTGGTCGAGTTTCCTCTCTTCTCTTCACTAAGTTACCTTCTCATCCCATCAGATAACTTCCCCAAGTAGTTAATGTGGTTAAAATAAAGTTACCACAGTAAAACTAAAGTCACTATCTCAGCCTCCTTGGTCTTCATCTCAATACTCCCCCTCAAGCTTGACCATGTAGAACAAGTCAAGCTTGGAAACCATGAAGACCTCCCTCGTTAAAAACCTCACCAAGTAAAACCCATTGGGATAAAACCTTGATGAGGAAAAAGAGTGGAGACTCCATGGTTAAGGGGCTCAGCTCCTAGGAGTCAGATCAATGAGTCCAAGCCTTGACAGTATGGACTCCATTGTCTTCAATCTCGCTGCCTTAGTAAACACATCTGCAAGCTGATCTTCACTTCTTGTATAACATGGCAGATTAAAGCTGATCAGTATGTTCTCTTAAACACTCTTGATGCTAAGTTGTTAGGTTTTGAGCAGATTAAAGAGATGTATGAATCTGATCCAGATTTTAAAGAAGCTTATAACTCTTGTGAGAAATTTGCTGCTGGACATTATTTTAGACATGATGGATTCCTCTTTTATGATAATAGACTGTGTGTGCCTAATTGCTCTTTGAGAGATTTGTTTGTTAGGGAATCACATGGAGGAAGTCTCATGGGTCACTTTGGTATTGCAAAGACTCTTAAAACCTTGCAGGATCATTTCTTTTGGCCTCGGATGAAAAGTGATGTGGAGAAACTATGTGAGAGATGTGCAACTTGCAAGCAAGCTAAGTCTAAGGTTCAGTCTCACGGTTTGTATACTCCTCTCCCTATTCCTTATCATCCTTGGAATGACATATCTATGGATTTCATTGTTGGATTGCCTAGAACTAGGACTGGAAGGATTCTATCTTTGTTGTTGTTGACAGGTTCTCAAAAATGGCACATTTCATAGCATGTCATAAAACTGATGATGCATTGCATGTAGCTAACCTGTTCTTTAAGGAGATTGTGCGTTTACATGGTATGCCTAGGACCATAGTTTCTGATAGGGATACTAAGTTTCTTAGTTATTTTTGGAAAACTCTTTGGTCTAAGCTAGGCACTAAGTTGTTGTTCTCCACTACTTGTCATCCGCAAACTGATGGACAGACTGAAGTAGTTAATAGAACTCTAGGAACACTCTTGCGTGCATTCATTAAAAAGAATCTGAAATCTTGGGAAGATTATCTACCACATTGTGAATTTGCATATAATCATGCTGTGCATTCTGCTTCTAAGTTTTCACCCTTTGAAATTGTTTATGGGTTCAATCCCACCTCTCCTTTGGATTTAATCCCTTTACCTGAGTGTGAAAGGGTCAGTTTGGATGGCAAAAAGAAGGCAGAGATGGTGAAACAACTTCACGAGCAAGCTAGGCTCAACATTGAAGAGAAAACTAAGCAGTATGTCAAGCATGCCAACAAAGGAAGGCGTGAAATGGTCTTTAAGGAGGGTGATAAAGTTTGGGTTCATTTGAGAAAAGAGAGGTTTCCTAATGAGAGGAAGTCAAAGCTTATGCCAAGAATTGATGGACCTTTTGAGATCACAAGGAAGATCAGCAACAATGCCTACAAGATTGATCTCCAAGATAAGTATGATGTGAGTAATAGCTTCAATGTTACTGACTTGATCCCTTTTATTGCAGATGAACCTGATTTGAGGTCAAATCCTTTTCAAGAGGGAGGGGATGATATGATCATGGACCAGCCAGCTGATGGAGATAGAGATGGCGAGTTTAGAGATGAACCAGCTGAAGAAGATGAGGTCTTAACCATTCCTAAAGGTCCCATGACTCGAGCCAGAGCTAGGAAACTCAAAGAAGCTATTGGAGGACTAATCAGGAAGTCCTTGGAGCAAGAAGAATGTCTTGGAGGAAGCTTGATACTTCAAGATACGCTTATCACCATTCAAGCCATCTTACCATCAAGTTGAGTATCATCTAGGCTAGCAAGCTATGTGTGCTCTTTTCCTATCATTGTTTTTGTCCCATTGGGTTTTGCAATGATAGGTTTTAACGAGGCCATAGTCTTGCTATCTTATCACCTAGTTGATAACTCGGACCAAACCACATGAAGAACCTTATGCTATCTTTTTCTAAGTATTTATGTCTTTCATTTTCGAAAACTCTATCTAAGTTGTGTCTTTACTTCTACATTAATTGGAGGAGCCTGTTCCTTTAATTTCGAAATGCTTGGAGCCTGTTCCAAGCCTTTCACTATATATATGTGTAACTCGGCAACCCTAGCATCTATCAAGTTTTCTTTCATTTAAACCTTTGTGTTTTCTTCTCCCTTGCTTTCACGAGTTAAGAGAGTGTCTGGTGTGTAGTATCCAGTCTGTTGTGTGTGTAATATCCAACGCCCAAGGGCTTTAGAAAGGTGTGTCATATCCGATCTAAGTCTAGGAGTATCAAGGAGCCTTTCCGCAGCCTCTTGTGTCACCATTCGATCCACAGCCTTGATAAACTTGAGTCTTTGATTCGTTTATGCAAGGATCTATCCAAACCATCCAGAGAAGGGTCCTAGGATCTCATTAAGTGGTATCAGAGCACTCTGGAAGGGGAGTTTCGATTTCTCTTTTGCGATTTCTTAAAAGATCTACTCTTTGTCGATTCATATTTTTCTTGATCAATCGGTTCTTGTGTGTTTATTCTCACTTGATCTGCTTGTTTCATTATCAGGATTGCTAGATCTAATTGTTTCGTTCTCATACTGATAGATCTAAGAATTTCGATCAAGTTTTGAGCAAAAACCTTTTCACATTCTTGTCGATTACGTTATCGTTTTGATTGATCCGAAAGTTTCTTGTGATTGTGTGACTCGATCTGTTGTTAGAATCATAGATCAGGATTTGATTATCTCATTTCATCATCCGTTGAATCTGATCTGTTATTGTTTCATTTTCGAAAAGATTGAATTCAAATCGTCGCGTGTTGATCAAGTATCTTCATTTGCCGCTTTGTTTGAATACTTTGTTTCCTTATTTGAATCTTGAGTTCTGAATTCTTTTGAACTACTTACTGGTTCAAGTTTTTCGTGTATCAGGAAGCAATGGGGTCTGAGGAGGATGATGAAACCTTTGTGCGAAGGAATAGATTGCTGCAAGAAGCAATCACCAAACAAGTGATGGAAGCGATGTGGTGAAGTTACTGGAAGAGAAGTATGATCAGAGACCGCATGATGGGCAAGGACAAGCATCTGGTTCAAGACATGAGCAAAGAAGAAACAGACAAGGTCAGCGTGAGCATGCTGGATCAGAAGAGACTGATAACTTCTATGAGAGAAGTAGCCATAGCTCCGGTTCAAGACGTAGCAGTAGAAGATCTCGACGTGATCATGAGGGCCGGAGGCATAGACGCAATGAGCTATCAGGATTAAAGCTTAAGATCCCTCCTTTCCATGGTAAAGCTGATCCAGATGCCTATCTTGAGTGGGAGAAGAAGATCGAACTCGTTTTCAACTGTCAGCATTACTCAGAGACTAAGAAGATTCAAGTAGCTGCTACCGAGTTCAATGATTATGCATTGAGCTGGTGGGATCAGTTGGTCACAAACAAGAGGCGCAATGGTGAATTCCCCATTGAAACATGGGCAGAGATGAAGGCTGTGATGCGCAAGAGGTTTGTACCAAGTCATTATCACCGTGATCTTCATCAAAAGCTGAGACTGCTCACACAAGGATCAAAGTCTGTAGAGGAATACTTTCAAGAGATGGAGTTGCTTATGCTAAGAGCTTGTGTATCTGAGGACAGTGAAGCTACCATGGCACGATTTCTTGGTGGACTCAACCGTGAGATACAAGATAGAGTGGAGATGCAACACTACTTGGAGATAGAGGAGATGCTACACAAAGCTATCTTGGTGGAACAGCAAGTTAAGAGAAGAAGTTATGATATGATCATGGAAAGCACCAAGGGCTGGAAGCATGAACCTGAACCTGAAGAGCTTGTAGCTGAGGATGCAACCTTGAAGAACATTTGGAAACAAGAAGAATATATTAGTCTTGGCCGAAGCTTGATCATCCAAGACACCTTAACCATCATTCAAGCTACTCCACCTTCAAGCTGATCATCATCTAGGCAAGTAGCTGTGTGTGCTCTTTTCCTAACCTTTGGTTTTGTCCCACTAGGTTTCCAAAGGAAGGTTTTTAACGAGGCCACAAGTCTACTTCTCCTATCTCCTAGATGATTGATCTTGGTCTGTCCACATGAAGACCTTATCTTATATTTTAAGCTATGCTTATATGTTATTTAGTTTTCGAAACTCTTTTAAAATTTGAATAAGTCTTAGTCTTGTTTTAGATTACCAAGGGAGCCTGTTCCCTTTAATGAATTCGAGAAGTGGAGCCTGTTCCAGCCTTCTCTATATAAGCTTGTAGCCATCTTCTTTTATGATTAAGCAATCTTTTATCAAAAACCCTTTTCTCTCTTCTCTCTTGTCTTGGACGAGTTGAAGTGTGTCTGGTGTGTAATATCCAGTCTGTTGGTGTGTAATATCCAACGCCCAAGGGCTTTAGAGAGAGGTGTGTCATATCCGATCTAAGCCTAGGAGTATCAAGAAGCATTTCCGCAGCCTCTTGTGTCACCATTCGATCCACATACCTTGAGAAGCTTGAGTCTTTTGATTCGTTTCTGCAAGGATTATCCCATCTGTTCCAGAGCATCATCCTAGGATCTCATCAAGTGGTATCAGAGCAACTCTGGAAGGGAAGTGTTTGATTTTTCTCTCTGATTTTCGTTTGGGTCTGTTCATATTCTGTCGAGTTTGATCTGATCTGTGTTCTTGGCGTTTAAATCTGATAAATCCGTTGTTTTTGCTAAAAACCTGTCGATCTATTCTTATTCTCACTAGTTTTGATTGATCTATGATTGTGTTGTTGAGTTTTAATTAGATTCAAGCTTGTTGATCTCGTTATTGATAAAAAAAACTTTTCACATTCTTGTTGCAGAAGTAATCGATTTGCTTGATCTGTTTCTGTTTTGGATTTGTGTGATTCCGATCTGTTCTTATTGCTTTGAATATAATCTATCTTGTTTGGTTGATTAGATTTCGAATTTAATCTGTCTCTGTTTAAGATTGATCGATCATATTGCGTTGGTGAATTGTTCTGATTATCAAACTGTTTTATTTGATTTGCTTGTCGTTTTAAAATTGATCTGTTGTTAATTCTGAGTGTTGTTTCTCTTAGAACTAGTTACTGGTTTCTGTTTTATTTGTGTCTCAGGTACCAATGGAGAAGGAGCACAAAGGAAAACATCATCCAAAGAAAAATAGAGAATGCTCAAGATCAACCAGCGATGAGTACAAGCAAAAAGAGTTTGATCAGTTTGACAGGAACCGGAAGCATGCTGTATATGAATTTCAAATCCCTCCATTCCATGGCAAGGCGGCTCCTGAAGCTTATGTGAAGTGGGAAAAGAAGATTGAGTTGATTTTCAGTAGTCAACACTATGCTGAAAGAAAGAAGATTCAAATGGCTACTGCTGAGTTTTGTGGTCATGCTTTAAGATGGTGGAATCAGTTGATAAAGTGCAGAAGACTTGATGGAAAAGAACCAGTGGAAACATGGCTTAAGCTGAGGGCTTTGATGCGTAGAGAGTACGTTCCAAGACAGTACCACAAGGAAGTTATTCAAAAGCAGCCTGAGACATATCTATGTTCTTCATTATCAGTTCAGAAACAACCAGACAGTAAGAGATCAAGTCCATCTAGTAACCTGGTTTCATCAAGCAAAACATCAACCCATTCCTTTGAAGATAGCATAAGGAAGGCAATTTCACAAGCGTTTAGGGATGTGGAGAAACAACTTAAACAGTCCAAGACTATATCTCCATCCTTAGAAGTACAGAACCAAGCGCTTCCTCAACTGTCTCAGAACTCAAAGATGCAGAACCAGACTCAGTTGCACAATCAGACTTGGCTGCACTAGTTCAAGAAGATCAAACCGAGATTCCAACAATCACCATTCAGAAAGATGATCAACCCATCAAGGACGACCTGATTCTCTTCAAACAGGATGTAATAGAAGAGGAGGCACCCATGGAATCAAAATCAGACAGTGGAGTAGAGCATCTATTTGTCACTGATTCAAACGGTTTCCAAAGGACATTCTTGGGTACTTTTCTCATCAGTCCTTTTGTGTGGAACAAGACCAGAGCAGTAGAGCTTTCAAGACACCAACTGGGCATGGAACATGTTGTATTTGAGCCTGGAGGAGAGTTGTGGAATCACAGGAACAATCCCATAGTGATTGAGAAGAAATCGGCAGCAACAACAATTGTTTTTGGTGATCTTTTACCCTCTGAAGCTAAAGGGATGCACGTCTCAGCTCAGCAAGAGTTTCACTACGAAACCAATTGGAGAATGTTACCCACTCTTTCCTGGATCCAACAAACCAGAAAACGCAGCAAATGGCCTCCTGATCATCAAGATATTGTCAATTCCGCCAAACATTTCGGTTTAGCCAAATTCTGTGAGCTGCTTATATCAGATTGGGGTGGAAGGTTACAGTTCTACTTGTGGAAAACTGGAGCATATTCCAGCATACTTATCATCCTTGGAGAGTGCTCTGCTCGTAGTAGAACCAGTTGGGGCAATAAAGAGTTGGAAGCTGATCAAAATGCCTTGCTTCTTGATCATGTCAAGGTGTGGAAGCCACCAGATTTGCAAAAGCTTCAATACCATTTCAGAGATTGTCAAACCAAGAGTGGAGATGGAGATTTCACTAGATTAAATGGTGAAGTGATTACTGGAATAGGAGGAGAACTCATGTTTTCTTCTCAAATCAAGGAGAAACCACCAGATGGACTCAGTCTACATCAATCTCCAAATAAACCAACCCGAGGCTATAGTAATGATCAGAGTATCAAGAATGGATCCTTGGCTAAATTGGAGATGCAACAATCAAATCTTGGAAGCTGTCTAGCCGCCAACTTTGACATAGGAGCAGTCCGAGGATCATATCTCAGCAACCAGAAGGAATTAAGCAACAAACTCAACTGCAATGGAAACTACACTCATCAGGGTCTCACGTCGAACTGGAATCATGACCAAAGCTTCTCAAATAAAAGAGTTATGGGTTCTACAAGACGGGTGATTCTGTGTTTGCTTTGTTTGAATTTTTCTGAGTATAGAACATCTCAATCCTATATATGGCGACCAGGTGAGCATGCTAAGGTAACCAATCATGTTTTCAAGAGTTCTTTTATTGATTACACAGATATGATGCACTTGTTTTTGTCAAAAGAGTCATGTGCAGATTATATGGAAGCTTTGAAGCATGCAAAGACAAGAACAAGCGTGAGGAAGACAAACGTTTCAAGCCGCCTGATCTAAACCAGGAGAGGCAACAGGACGTCACTTGCTTCATCCTCATCAAAGAAGAACCTCCAGATGCAGCATACAAGCCAAAACCGATAAAATACAACTTTGGGATAAGACTCTTACTCTATGATGTTTTGCTTGTGTTCACTTGTCTTGTTTCAATGTATCAGGTTTAAGTAATGCCTCAGGAGTAAGGAGAGCCAAATGGATCAGTCCCTTCTATATAATAGAACCAGTCAGCGATAATGCCTATCAAAGAGGCTTGCAAGGTAAGTGTAATCTGATTAAACTCTGATGTTACTGACTTGGTCCCTTCTATTGCAGGTAACACAGATTTGAGGACAAATCTTTTTGAAGTGGGAGGGGATGATATGATCATGGAAAGCACCAAGGGCTGGAAGCATGAACCTGAACCTGAAGAGCTTGTAGCTGAGGATGCAACCTTGAAGAACATTTGGAACAAGAAGAATATTAGTCTTGGCCGAAGCTTGATCATCCAAGACACCTTAACCATCATTCAAGCTACTCCACCTTCAAGCTGATCATCATCTAGGCAAGTAGCTTGTGTGTGCTCTTTTCCTAACCTTTGGTTTTGTCCCACTAGGTTTTCCAAAGGAAGGTTTTTAACGAGGCCACAAGTCTACTTCTCCTATCTCCTAGATGATTGATCTTGGTCTGTCCACATGAAGACCTTATCTTATATTTTAAGCTATGCTTATATGTTATTTAGTTTTCGAAACTCTTTTAAAATTTGAATAAGTCTTAGTCTTGTTTTTAGATTACCAAGGGAGCCTGTTCCCTTTAATGAATTCGAGAAGTGGAGCCTGTTCCAGCCTTCTCTATATAAGCTTGTAGCCATCTTCTTTATGATTAAGCAATCTTTTATCAAAAACCCTTTTCTCTCTTCTCTCTTGTCTTGGACGAGTTGAAGTGTGTCTGGTGTGTAATATCCAGTCTGTTGGTGTGTAATATCCAACGCCCAAGGGCTTTAGAGAGGTGTGTCATATCCGATCTAAGCCTAGGAGTATCAAGAAGCATTTCCGCAGCCTCTTGTGTCACCATTCGATCCACATACCTTGAGAAGCTTGAGTCTTTTGATTCGTTTCTGCAAGGATTATCCCATCTGTTCCAGAGCATCATCCTAGGATCTCATCAAGTTATGCGCGTGGCAGCTATGGTTCCAATAGATACCAGACCTCTAAGGAAGATAAACCGAGCTATCAAAAGGAGAGCAAGCCACAGCCAAAAGAAGAATCCAAGTCTAGTAGCATCTACAACAAAGATAAGGGTAAAATGAAGCTACAAGCTCGCGTGCAAGAGATGTGAAGTGCTTTAGTGCCAAGGGCGTGGGCACTATGCTAATGAGTGTACTAACAAGAGAGTTATGATTCTTCTGGAGAATGGAGAGTTTGAATCTGAAGATGAGAAACTAAGGACTGATCAAGAACTATCAGAAGTTGAGCATGAGGAGGAACCAGTTCAAGGTAGACTTTTGGTTGCAAGAAGAACTCTCAGTTTGCAAAACAAAACAGAGGAGCAAGAACAAAGAGAGAACTTGTTCTACACACGTTGTCTGGTGCAAGGAAAGGTCTGCAGCCTGATCATCGACGGTGGAAGCTGTGTTAATGTTGCTAGCGAGACAATGGTGAAGAAGCTTGGTTTGAAAGCTCAAAAGCATCCTAAACCTTACCGGCTGCAATGGCTTAATGAAGAGGGCGAGATGAGGGTATCTACTCAGGTCTCTATACCCTTGACCATTGGGAGGTATGAAGATGACATTCTCTGTGATGTGATACCCATGGAAGCCAGCCACATACTACTGGGAAGGCCTTGGCAATTTCATAGGCGTGTCATCCATGATGGCTTCACCAACAAACATTCTTTTGAGTTCAACGGCAAGCGAACTGTCTTGGTACCTCTAACTCCTAAAGAAGTGCATGAAGATCAGCTTCAGCTTCAGAAAAGAAAGAGGTTGATCTCAAACCAGATAAGCAACACAACTTCTATGCTAAAGCTAGTGAAATCAAAAGATCTCTTATTCTCATCAATCGGTTCTCTTATTTATCTTTAAAGAATCTCTTTTGTCTCTAACTGATTGTACACCGGTGTATCCGAGTGAGATGTCAGCTTTTACAGGAATACCAGGATGTATTTCCAGAAGATAATCCCATAGGATTGCCACCTATTCGAGGGATTGAGCATCAGATTGATTTTGTACCAGGAGCTACTCTTCCCAACAGACCAGCATACAGAACTAATCCTGTGGAAACCAAGGAGCTACAAGGCAGGTTGAGGAACTGATGGAGAAAGGCCATATCCGTGAAAGTATGAGCCCATGTGCTGTGCCTGTGCTCCTTGTTCCAAAGAAAGATGGGAGCTGGCGTATGTGTGTTGATTGTAGAGCAATCAACAACATAACAGTGAAGTATCGCCACCCTATTCCTAGATTAGATGATATGCTTGATGAGTTGCATGGTTCTAGTGTCTTTTCTAAGATAGATTTGAAGAGTGGATATCATCAAATAAGAATGAAAGAGGGAGATGAGTGGAAAACAGCCTTTAAGACTAAGCATGGGTTGTATGAGTGGTTAGTCATGCCTTTTGGATTAACCAATGCTCCTAGCACTTTTATGAGATTGATGAATCATGTGCTTAGATCTTTCATAGGTTTGTTTGTGGTAGTATACTTTGATGATATCCTTGTTTACAGTAAGAACCTAGGAGAGCATATAGATCATCTTAAGTCTGTTCTTGATGTGTTGAGAAAGAAAAACTGTTTGCTAACCTTAAGAAATGCACTTTTTGTACGGATAACTTGGTCTTCCTAGGCTTTGTTGTGAGTGCAGATGGAGTAAAGGTGGATCAGGAGAAGGTGAGAGCAATTCAAGAATGGCCAATTCCAAAGACTATAAGTGAAGTAAGGAGCTTTCACGGCCTTGCTGGCTTCTACCGACGGTTTGTGAAAGACTTTAGCACCATAGCAGCCCCATTGACTGAGGTGATCAAGAAAGAAGTTGGATTCAAATGGGGAGAAGCACAAGAACTTGCCTTTCAATGCCTAAAAGAGAAGCTTACTAATGCCCCTCTTCTTATACTTCCTGATTTCAATAAAACTTTTGAAATTGAATGTGATGCCTCAGGAATTGGAATTGGTGCTGTTCTTATGCAGGAGAAGAGACCCATAGCTTATTTCAGTGAGAAGCTTGGAGGCGCCACTCTCAACTATGCAACTTATGATAAGGAATTGTATGCCTTGGTGAGAGCTTTGCAGACTTGGCAGCATTACTTGTGGCCCAAGGAGTTTGTGATACACACGGATCATGAGTCTCTCAAGTACTTGAAAGGACAGAACAAGCTCAGCAAAAGACACGCAAGGTGGGTTGAGTTCATTGAGACATTTCCTTATGTCATCAAGTACAAACAAGGTAAAGAAAACATAGTTGCTGATGCACTATCTCGAAGGTATGTTCTCTTAAACACTCTTGATGCTAAGTTGTTAGGTTTTGAGCAGATTAAAGAGATGTATGAATCTGATCCAGATTTTAAAGAAGCTTATAACTCTTGTGAGAAATTTGCTGCTGGACATTATTTTAGACATGATGGATTCCTCTTTTATGATAATAGACTGTGTGTGCCTAATTGCTCTTTGAGAGATTTGTTTGTTAGGGAATCACATGGAGGAAGTCTCATGGGTCACTTTGGTATTGCAAAGACTCTTAAAACCTTGCAGGATCATTTCTTTTGGCCTCGGATGAAAAGTGATGTGGAGAAACTATGTGAGAGATGTGCAACTTGCAAGCAAGCTAAGTCTAAGGTTCAGTCTCACGGTTTGTATACTCCTCTCCCTATTCCTTATCATCCTTGGAATGACATATCTATGGATTTCATTGTTGGATTGCCTAGAACTAGGACTGGGAAGGAATTCTATCTTTGTTGTTGTTGACAGGTTCTCAAAAATGGCACATTTCATAGCATGTCATAAAACTGATGATGCATTGCATGTAGCTAACCTGTTCTTTAAGGAGATTGTGCGTTTACATGGTATGCCTAGGACCATAGTTTCTGATAGGGATACTAAGTTTCTTAGTTATTTTTGGAAAACTCTTTGGTCTAAGCTAGGCACTAAGTTGTTGTTCTCCACTACTTGTCATCCGCAAACTGATGGACAGACTGAAGTAGTTAATAGAACTCTAGGAACACTCTTGCGTGCATTCATTAAAAGAATCTGAAATCTTGGGAAGATTATCTACCACATTGTGAATTTGCATATAATCATGCTGTGCATTCTGCTTCTAAGTTTTCACCCTTGAAATTGTTTATGGGTTCAATCCCACCTCTCCTTTGGATTTAATCCCTTTACCTGAGTGTGAAAGGGTCAGTTTGGATGGCAAAAAGAAGGCAGAGATGGTGAAACAACTTCACGAGCAAGCTAGGCTCAACATTGAAGAGAAAACTAAGCAGCAGTATGTCAAGCATGCCAACAAAGGAAGGCGTGAAATGGTCTTTAAGGAGGGTGATAAAGTTTGGGTTCATTTGAGAAAAGAGAGGTTCCTAATGAGAGGAAGTCAAAGCTTATGCCAAGAATTGATGGACCTTTTGAGATCACAAGGAAGATCAGCAACAATGCCTACAAGATTGATCTCCAAGATAAGTATGATGTGAGTAATAGCTTCAATGTTACTGACTTGATCCCTTTATTGCAGATGAACCTGATTTGAGGTCAATATGACTTTAGAGAAATGAAGAGTAATCTGAGTGTTTAGAATAGATTTGAGAGAGATTAGAGACGAAACGAGTGTAGAGAGTAAGAGATTAGATCAAGAGACTAAGAGAAACGCCATGGAGGCTAGAATAATCAGAACTGTCTAATCTTATTATGAGATGGGATTACAATACTTATAGGAGATACATTAGGGTTTACAAGTAAGGAGAAATGGCACTAGTCATAAGCATGTGAAGTCAAGTCAAGGAGGGAGCGCTTCTTTTGAATTCAACGGACGGTAAGGCTCACATGCTTTCGCTTTGCCTTTACAGCCTGTCCAAAGACTGAATGGATAAGGCTCGTCCCGCCCTTATCTCTAAACGGTCTGATCAGTCTTAAACCTTCCGTGTACTCTAGAGGCTTCACTCATCCAACTCCTTCTTCCTTCATGTTTCCTAAGCTGTACGGTCATGCCCTATCCGTACATGATCTATCCGTACATGCCCTATCCGTACATAGGCCGTACACTCTTCCATTACTTGCCCAACTCCTCTTCTCCTTACCATAATGACTTCCTCATCTCAACACTCCCCCTCAAGCTTAGCTTTGTGAAAGTCTAAGCTTGGACAGCCATGAGATCTTCCTCATTAAAAACCTCACCAAAGAAAACCCATTGGGACAAAACCTTGATGAGGGAAAAAGAGTGAAGACCTCACAGCCAAGGGGATCAGCTCCTTCTCTTCCCAAGATCAATGAGGCCCAACCTGATGTGAATGGACTCCATTGTCTTCTGTCTTGCAGCCTTGGTGAACACATCCGCTAACTGATCTTCACTTCTTGTGTAGCATGGCAAGATGACTCCTAAGATGATCATCTGCCTCACCTTGTGACAATCCACTTCAATGTGCTTGGTTCTCTCATGGAACACCGAGTTGGAGGCAATGTGGATGGCAGCTTGGTTATCACAATGCATTGTCATTGGCGTGGCTTGATCAATCTCCAAATGCTTCAAGATGCCCTTGATCCACACCAGCTCGTTGGTCAGCTTCAGCATGGCTCTATACTCAGCTTCTGCACTTGAGCAAGACACCACCTTCTGCTTCTTACTCTTCCAAGTAACCAAGTTGCCTCCAATGAATGTGCAATAGCCTGTGGTTGATCTCCTGTCTGCTCTATCACCAGCCCAATCCGCATCACAGTATCCGACCACTTCAGTGCTCCCATTGCAACCCATCCATACTCCTTGATCAGGTGAGCCGTTGAGATACATCAAGATCCTCTCCACCATGCGCCAATGATGTTCCTTAGGCACTTGCATGTGTTGACTCACCTGATTCACAGCAAAGCAAATGTCAGGCCTAGTTATTGTAAGGTAAATCAATTTACCAACTAGCTTTCTATAGTGTTTAGGATCCTGATAAGGCTTGCTGTCTTCAATCTCCCCCTCTCGTGGGACTTTGTAGCCATCCTCCATAGGCATCCTTGCTGTCTTGCCTCCATAAGCACCTGCACCTTTCAAAAGATCAAGTGTATACTTCCTTTGGGACATGAACAAACCTTCCTTGGATCTACATATCTCAATTCCAAGAAAGTATTTCATTTCTCCCAAGTCTTTAATCTCAAACATGGACTTAAGGAACTCCTTGGTTGCTATGATACCTTCCTTATCACTTCCTGTGATAATGATATCATCAACATACACAAGGAGTGCAATCATACCTAGGAAGGAAGTAGTGAGAGTGAAGAGGGTGTGGTCTAGTTCGGACTTCTTGAAGCCTCGGCCATTCAGAGTAGTACTCAGCTTGTTGTACCAAGCTCTTGGAGATTGCTTCAATCCATAGATAGCTTTCTTCAGTCTCAACACATTCCCTCTCTTCACTAAGTGTTCCAAGCCTGGAGGTGGATGCATATACACTTCATCCTCCAGCTCTCCTTGTAGAAATGCATTCTTCACATCCATTTGCCATAAGCCCCATCCAAGGTTCACAGCTAAGCTTAAGACAATCCGGATTGTGTGAAGTTTAGCTACTGGTGCAAAGGTCTCAATGTAATCTTCTCCATAAGTTTGAGTAAAGCCTCTTGCAACCAATCTTGACTTCTTCCTCTCCACCTTTCCATCAGCCTTATACTTGATTGTGAAGATCCATCTACTAGTCACCGCCTTCTTCCCTTTTGGCAACTCACTCTCATACCATGTATCATTCTTGATCATAGCTCCTGCCTCAGCTCCAACTGATTCCTTCCATTCTTTATCCATCATTGCCTCTTCATAGCTTCTTGGTATGTAGTTCTCATCCAAGTTTACCATAAAAGCACAATGTTCTTCAGGGTATTGAGCAAAGGAACACACAGCTTGAGAAGGATGCTCCACAGCCTGGGCATTGTAGTACACTCTCGTGCTTACCCAGTTGGAAGCATCTCTCCTAATCCGTGTGCTTCTTCTCAATGCTGGTTCCGGTTGTTCCACTTCCACTTGTGATTCTTCTCCACTTTCTTGTGGTACAGAAGTAGACACTTCAACTGCCTCTTCTTCTCCTAGCTGACTTGCTTCAGCTCCATCTTGCTGTTCACTTACTTCCACATCTTGATCATGTGTACCAGATGCTCCACTACTCTCTTGAGTTGTCTCTGGTTCACTCCTTTCCCCCCATGATCAGAAGTGGGAGTTACTGAACGTCCACCATTTGGTGGTTGAGATCCTGGGTTACTGCCAGATCCTTGCTGATCTTGTCTCACCTTGACTCCAATACTTTCTAAGATGATCCGCAAGGTAGTGGCTCTCTCCGAGGTAAGATCCTTCAAGTCTTCTTTGTTTTGCTCCTCATAATATCCTCTCTCTTCAACAAACTTCACATCCCTTGATACCAGCACCCTTCTTGTGTCTGGATTATAACACTTGTATCCCTTTTGGGTTGTAGAGTAGCCAATAAACATTGCCTTAGTACTCCTAGCTTCAAGCTTGTTTCTCAACTCCCCGGGTATCAAAACATAACATAAACACCCAAAGATCCTAATATGTTCTAATGAGGGTTTATGTTTGTTGAGAACCTCAAATGGTGACTGCCCTTTCAGGATCAGTGTGGGAGTCCTGTTGATTAGATAGCAGGCCGTGGCTACTGCATCACTCCAAAACTTCTTAGGTACATTAGCTTGGAACATCATTGATCTTGCAACTTCCATAAGGTGCCTATTCTTCCTCTCAGCCACACCATTCTGTTGTGGAGTGTAGGGACAGCTTGTTTGATGAAGAATTCCATACTGAGATAAGTGTTGCTTGAAAGCTTGTCCAATGTATTCTCCTCCATTATCTGACCTGAAAATCTTAATCTTGGCTTGATAATGGTTAGTTACATAGGATTGAAAATTTTTAAATGCATCAAGTACCCTATCTTTAGTTGGAATTAAGGTTAACCAGGTGTATTTAGATTTTTCATCAATGAATGAGACATAATACTTATGATTCTCTCTAGATAAACAAGGAGCAGTCCATACATCAGAGTGAATAAGATCAAAGCAATTCTCATAAACCGTAGAAGAGTTTGGAAATACAGTTCTACAATGCTTGCCTAAAATGCAAGCTTCACAATCATTGTTTTCAAAAGAAACACCTGGCAACATCAGTTTTAAAGCCTTATTATGAGGGTGTCCTAGTCTAGCATGCCACAATGCATTCTTATTTAAACTAGGAACAGAAGCAGTAGTAAACGAGCAGCTAATGTCAGAAACAGGAGTAAGATCTTCAAGCAAATATAAGTCTCCTTTTGTTACTCCTTTTCCAATCACTCTGCTGCTTTCAATATCCTGAAACTTCACATCATTAGGACTAAATATGACATTGCATTGCAAGTCAGTTGCACATTTCTTGACAGATAATAAGTTTGAAGTAAAGTCAGGCATATAGAAAGCTTTTGAGTCTTTACTAAACAGTTTAAGTGTTCCTATTCCTTTGATTGGAACCTTATCACCATTTGCAATCATCACATGACCCTTAGTAGGCACAATGTTCTTAATTAACTTAGTATCACTAATCATGTGATGTGATGCACCTGAATCTACAATAAGAGGTCTAGTTGATTGATTACTAGCAAGGTGAGCGAGTATACTAGATGGCTTATATGCATTGTAGTTATTCCCATTTCTTAGCAACCTAGCTATACTATCAGTTCTAGTGATGCAATCTAAGTCTCCTACAGTCCTAGCAATCATGGAAGCACCGTAAGAATAACCATTGATGTTACCGTTATCCTTGAACATCTTGATGAGTGCATCAATGTCAGCCTTCCTTATGAAGTCCTGATCATTGTTGCGGCTGCTAGGAGCTCCCATGTACGCCACCAGAGACTTGCCATCACTTGTACCACCTTCTTGAGCCTTGCTAGTACCCACATCACTTGACCCGTCAGACATGTGAGCTCTAGCTTCCCTTTCCTTCATGAACTTTGCCGGTTTGAGGTGTGGGTGGAGTATCCAACACTGGCTCTTCTTGTGGCCTTGCTTCTTGCAATGATCACAGCTCCCATTGAACCTCCTATCCTCAAACTTCCCATTCGTAGCTCTGTTAGCTTGTGGAGTCTCTCCTTGCTCAGCTTGTGCGGCTTGGTTAGCTAAAGACAACTCCCCCTTCTTCCCAAACAACCCAATTGACCCTTGCTCTTTCTGAATCCGAGAACACACTTCCTCCAAGTCAGGTAAAGTATCATCTCTCAGCATGTGTTGTATCAGCCCACTGTATGCCGGATTCAGTGTCAAGAGCAGTCCAAAGACCTTGTCCTGCTCACGCCTCTTGATTAGCTCACTAGGATCAACAGTGCTTGGCCTCAACATCTCTAGCTCGGACCAGAGTGACCTGAACCTTCCTAGGTGCTTGGTAAACTCCATGTCTTCTTGAGTCAAGTTGTTGATTTCTTGCTTCACCTCAAAGACTCTACTCAGGTTGGATGTGTTTCCATACACCCTCTTTAAGGTATCCCACAACTCCTTTGCTGTCTCACAGTAGCAGTATGCATCCAGAATCGCCGGCTCTAAGGAAGCATGAAGAACTGACATCACCATCATGTCTTCCTGCTCCCACCTCTCGAATGGATCCTTTGATGTCTCATCCTTGTCTTCTTCTTGAGCAACCGACTTTGGGGGCGTTCCAGAGGTAATGTGTCCCCACAAGCCTTTGCTTCCAACTGCGGTCTTCACCATCCGTGACCACACTAGGTAGTTGTTCCCCTTGAACACCACCGCCACCTTCATCTTCATCCCACTATCCATCTTGAAGCAGCTAGACGTAAACAGCTTGCTAAATCTTGGACTGAGAGTAGTAATCACACCAACAAGACCAAAGACACAACCGGAGAAGACTTGAAGCTTGAATCTTCAACGCCCAGCTCCTAGCTTCTATCCTTTGTCTTGATACAAACCTCAACAAGAACTCAGATTCTCACGAACCTGGCTCTGATACCATATGACTTTAGAGAAATGAAGAGTAATCTGAGTGTTTAGAATAGATTTGAGAGAGATTAGAGACGAAACGAGTGTAGAGAGTAAGAGATTAGATCAAGAGACTAAGAGAAACGCCATGGAGGCTAAGAATAATCAGAACTGTCTAATCTTATTATGAGATGGGATTACAATACTTATAGGAGATACATTAGGGTTTACAAGTAAGGAGAAATGGCACTAGTCATAAGCATGTGAAGTCAAGTCAAGGAGGGAGCGCTTCTTTTGAATTCAACGGACGGTAAGGCTCACATGCTTTCGCTTTGCCTTTACAGCCTGTCCAAAGACTGAATGGATAAGGCTCGTCCCGCCCTTATCTCTAAACGGTCTGATCAGTCTTAAACCTTCCGTGTACTCTAGAGGCTTCACTCATCCAACTCCTTCTTCCTTCATGTTTCCTAAGCTGTACGGTCATGCCCTATCCGTACATGATCTATCCGTACATGCCCTATCCGTACATAGGCCGTACACTCTTCCATTACTTGCCCAACTCCTCTTCTCCTTACCATAATGACTTCCTCATCTCAACAGTCAAATCCTTTTCAAGAGGAGGGGATGATATGATCATGGACCAGCCAGCTGATGGAGATAGAGATGGCGAGTTTAGAGATGAACCAGCTAAGAGATGAGGTCTTAACCATTCCTAAAGGTCCCATGACTCGAGCCAGAGCTAGAAACTCAAAGAAGCTATTGGAGGACTAATCAGGAAGTCCTTGGAGCAAGAAGAATGTCTTGGAGGAAGCTTGATACTTCAAGATACGCTTATCACCATTCAAGCCATCTTACCATCAAGTTGAGTATCATCTAGGCTAGCAAGCTATGTGTGCTCTTTTCCTATCATTGTTTTTGTCCCATTGGGTTTTGCAATGATAGGTTTTTAACGAGGCCATAGTCTTGCTATCTTATCACCTAGTTGATACTCTCGGACCAAACCACATGAAGAACCTTATGCTATCTTTATTTCTAAGTATTTATGTCTTTCATTTTCGAAAACTCTATCTAAGTTGTGTCTTTACTTCTACATTAATTGGAGGAGCTGTTCCTTTAATTTCGAAATGCTTGGAGCCTGTTCCAAGCCTTTCACTATATTATGTGTAACTCGGCAACCCTAGCATCTATCAAGTTTTCTTTCATTTAAACCTTTGTGTTTTCTTCTCCCTTGCTTTCACGAGTTAAGAGAGTGTCTGGTGTGTAGTATCCAGTCTGTTGGTGTGTAATATCCAACGCCCAAGGGCTTTAGAAAGGTGTGTCATATCCGATCTAAGTCTAGGAGTATCAAGGAGCCTTTCCGCAGCCTCTTGTGTCACCATTCGATCCACAGCCTTGATAAACTTGAGTCTTTGATTCGTTTATGCAAGGATCTATCCAAACCATCCAGAGAAGGGTCCTAGGATCTCATTAACCTATGCCATGAGGAAGGCCGGTGATCTGAGGGTACTTGAAGCTTAAAGTAAAGGATGGATCAGTGATTTAAGCGCAGCTGTTAGGGTGATGTGCTCCTGGTCTTGAAGTTCATTGAGGCTCATTCTCGGTCTTAAGCTTCTGGGTGTGAGGAGTGATCCAGCCGAAGTAGAGGAAGAAGAAAGCTACTCAATAAGCTTCTGGTGTGAGATGCTTGGAGAGTGAGCATTGCAAGAGGGATGGGCACACCAAGGAAAGGTGTTGGATACTGAATCCAAGCATAAAACCTGCCAAGTTCAAGCGAACCGTGCCCATGGAGGTTCAAGAGATCAGCTCGGATCTCTTGTTTGTAAGCAAACCTCTTAACCCTTAATAAGAGCTGTGTGTCTTTATTTATTGTGCTGTGAGTGGTGTCTAGAGTCCCAGAATCTCATGTTTGTTTATTGCATTGTCTTGAGTGTTGTCATAGCTTGAATCATCATGAATGTGTTATAGAATTGAGTAGAATGTCTCTGCTGCTTGCATCATGATTGATAAGTTCTTTTGCATACATAAGCATATCTCATACTGTCTAAGTTCAAACCTAGTGTTCTCTGATGCTATTGCCTATGTTTAATCCATCAATGAAAGTCTTGCATCAATTAGAAATTGTCTAAGTTGCTTGCATCATTGGTTCTGATTGAAACTGTTGTGCAGTGCTTTAATATTACTCATGGATTGAACCCGTTGCATTCATATAGCTAATGTTTTAAGATTGTGCATTCATGTAGTAATGCATTTAAAAATGAGCCTAAATTGCAAATGTCCTGATATAAGCTTTGCATTTAGAGAACTGTATAGAACGTGCATTGTCATTGTTAGAAATTGAAATCTGCTTGTCTCGACTCAATCTGTTCTGATTGTTGCTATGCCATAGTTAAATCCATCAGTGATGTCTTATAAGCATTTAGAAGTATGTCTAAGCTACTTGAATCATTGGCCTTGATAAAACTAGTGAGCATAGCTTGAATTGTGTCACTCTTGTCGCCTTAATTGCAGAAGTATCATCTAGACTTGTGCTCCATTTTGGATTGAATCTGTTTCATTCATATAGTTAGTGTAACCTAATGCATTCATCTATTGTTGCATTTTAAAAAAAAAAAAACTGAATTGATTGTCTTTGCTTGATTGTCTTGATTGTCTAGCTTGTTTCAAGTATCATATATTATTGTGGCATTGGTGATCAAACAGGATGGATGATCTTGGTTTGATCCCAATGGGATGATAATGAGATCCTAGGACCCTTCTCTGGATAGTTTGGATAGATCCTTGCATAAACGAATCAAAGACTCAAGTTTATCAAGGCTGTGGATCGAATGGTGACACAAGAGGCTGCGGAAAGGCTCCTTGATACTCCTAGGCTTAGATCGGATATGACACACCTTTCTAAAGCCCTTGGGCGTTGGATATTACACACCAACAGACTGGATACTACACACCAGACACTCTCTTAACTCGTGAAAGCAAGGGAGAAGAAAACACAAGTTTTAAAAAAAGATAACTTAGATTAGAATGAGGGTTTGTGATACACTTAAAGAGAGAGATCCTGTACATGCACAAGGTCTCGAAAACATAAGAAAACTTAAAGGAAAAGGCTCCACACGGTTTCAAAGTAATAACACAACACTTAGACTAAAACATAATATAAGATAGATGATGAAGTCGGTCCAAGATGCCTTAGGCCGAGTTGCATCCAAGATACATCAACTAGGAATGTGTAAGTGAACTTGATACCTCATTAAAAACCTTGATTAGAAAAAACCCAGTGGGACAAAACTAATCAAGGGAAAAAGAGTATACCAAGCCACTTGCCTAGATGATGATCAGCTTGATGGTAAGATCACATGAATGGTGATGAGTGTGTCTTGGTAGCTCAAGCTTCTACCAAGAAAGTCTTCTTGCTTCTTAGAGATCTTCAGTATGTTTCCAACGGCTTCTTTGAGTCTCCTTGTCATTGCACGAGTGATAGGACCTGTGGGAATGGCTAGGACAGCTTCCTCTTCAGCTAGTGTATCTTCAGTCTCTCCTTCTTCATCTTTATCAACTAGCTGGTCCATGATCATATCATCCCCTCCCACTTGAAAAGGATTTGTCCTCAAATCTGGCTCATCTGCAATAAAAGGGATCAAGTCAGTAACATTGAAGCTATTACTCACATCATACTTACCTTGCAAATCCAGTTTGTAGGCATTGTTGCTGATCTTCCTTATGACCTTAAAAGGTCCATCAATCCGCGGCATCAGCTTGGATTTCCTTTCATTGGGAAACCTCTCTTTCCTTAGGTGAATCCAGACCTGATCACCCACTTCAAAGACCATCTCACGCCTTCCTTTGTTAGCATGCTTAACATACTGTTTGGTTGTTGCCTCAATGTTGAGCCTAGCTTGCTCGTGGAGTTGTTTCACCATCTCTGCCTTCTTTTTGCCATCAATGCTGACCCTTTCACACTCAGGTAAAGGGATTAAATCCAAAGGAGAGTTGGGATTGAACCCATAAACAAACTCAAAAGGAGAAAACTTAGAAGTAGAATGCACAGCATGATTGTATGCAAATTCACAATGAGGCAAATAGTCTTCCCATGATTTCAAGTTTTTCTTTATGAATGCACGCAAGAGTGTTCCTAGAGTCCTATTAACTACTTCAGTTTGTCCATCAGTTTGTGGATGACAAGTAGTAGAAAACAAGAGTTTAGTACCTAGCTTAGACCAAAGAGTCTTCCAAAAATAACTAAGAAACTAGTATCTCTATCAGAAACAATAGTCTTAGGCATGCCATGTATGCGCACAATCTCTTTAAAGAACAAGTTGGCAATATGCAATGCATCATCAGTTTTGTGACAAGCTATGAAATGTGCCATCTTTGAGAACCTATCCACAACCACAAAGATAGAATCCTTTCCAGTCCTAGTTCTAGGCAATCCAACAATGAAATCCATAGATATGTCATTCCAAGGATGGATAAGGTATAGGGAGAGGAGTATACAAACCGTGAGACTGAACCTTAGACTTGGCTTGCTTGCAAGTTGCACATCTCTCACATAGTTCTCCACATCTCTTTTCATCCGAGGCCAAAAGAAGTGATCCTGCAAAGTTTTAAGAGTCTTTGCAATACCAAAGTGACCCATGAGACTTCCTCCATGAGATTCCCTTGCGTGTCTTTTGCTGAGTTTGTGCTGTCCTTTGAGGTATTTGAGAGACTCATGATTGTGTGAATGACGAACTCTTTAGGCCAGAGGTAGTGTTGCCAAGTCTGCAAGGCTCTCACCAAGGCATATAGTTCTTTATCATAAGTTGCATAGTTGAGGGTAGCTCCTCCAAGCTTCTCACTGAAGTATGCAATGGGTCTCTTCTCCTGCATCAATACAGCACCAATTCCAATTCCTGAAGCATCACATTCTATTTCAAAAGTTTTATTAAAATCAGGAAGTATAAGAAGAGGGGCATTAGTAAGCTTCTCTTTTAGGCATTGAAAGGCAAGTTCTTGTGCTTCTCCCCACTTGAATCCGACTTCTTTCTTGATTACTTCAGTCAAGGGAGATGCTATGGTGCTGAAGTCTTTCACAAAGCGCCTATAGAAACCAGCAAGTCCATGGAAGCTCCTCACTTCACTCACTGTCTTAGGAATTGGCCATTCTCGTATAGCTCTTACTTTCTCCGGATCAACTTTAACCCCATCTGCACCCACAATAAAGCCTAAAAAGACCAAGTGATCCGTTCCAAAAGTACACTTCTTAAGGTTAGCAAAAAGAGATTCCTTTCTAAGCACATCAAGAACAGTTCTAAGATGTTCTATATGATCATTAAAGCTCTTACTGTATACAAGGATGTCATCAAAGTATACCACAACAAATATGCCAATGAATGATCTAAGAACATGATTCATTAATCTCATGAATGTACTAGGTGCATTGGTTAATCCAAATGGCATGACTAACCACTCATATAGACCATGTTTAGTTTGAATGCAGTTTTCCATTCATCTCCTTCTTTCATCCTAATCTGATGGTATCCACTTTTCAAATCAATCTTAGAAAATATGCAAGAACCATGCAATTCATCAAGCATATCATCTAATCTAGGAATAGGATGGCGATACTTTACAGTGATATTGTTGATGGCTCTGCAATCAACACACCTGCGCCAGCTCCCATCTTTCTTGGGCACAAGTAGCACTGGAACAGCACAAGGGCTCATGCTCTCTCGGATATGCCCTTTTTTCTCCTCTCACTTCCTTCATTTCTTGTACGGAGCCGAACTCAAATTTTTGGTGCTCATCCTCGCATTGTATTCATTTTCTACAGGCTAAAACATTTTGTATTCCTTACAGGATTCATGCATAGGATTCTTATAGTCAGATTTCTCCATCACGATTAAGCACAAGAATATTTTCCCGATTATAACATTTATTTCTTATTCGATCATTCCACTTCCTTGTAGTTCTTTGCGTCTCCACCGGGGATTGGTCTCTGTATTCTGGCCTATTGGAAGTGTGAACGGGCACAAAATCATTTGGTGCTAATCCCTCGCACTGGTGGTAGTCCATTGGGACTATCTTCTGGAAAAAATCATCTTGATCTTCCGTAAACGATTGACAAGTTCCTCGGATACTCGGTGCAATGTTAGTAGTAGGTCAGAGGATTCCTATTGATAAACAAAAGAATAGGAAGGTTAGAGCAGAGAGATCTTTTACCATCACCAGATTGGACCTAGAAGTTTAGTTGCTTGGTTGATTCAGCGGGAAGGGAGATCTATCTCTTTATTTCTTCTTTTGTAGCTGGAGCTGATCACCTGAACTTCCTAGGGGTCATAGGCACAAGAACTGTCTTTCTCCTTTAAACTCAAAGGTGTGCTTGTTGGCATACCCATCATGTATCACACGTCTATCTGATTGCCACGGCCCTTCCAAGGAGAATGTGTCCAGCTTCCATAGGCAACACATCACAAAGAATCTCATCTTCATATTTACCAATGGCTAAGGGAACCATAACTGAGTAGATACTCTCATCTCGCCTCTTCATTGAGCCATTGGAGCCTATATGGTTTAGGATGCTTCTGGACCCTAAACCCAACTTTTTAACCATTGTCTCACTCGCAACGTTGACACAAACTGCCTCCACCAATAAGACTACAGACCTTTCCTTGCACTAGGACTCTAGTATAGAAGAGCTCTCTCTTTGCTCCATCTCTCGGTCTTGCTTGAAGACTCAAGGTTCTTCTAGCAATAGCACCTTCCAGCAACCGGGTTGGCAACATTACTCCTCTTCTGACCCTGGATCTTCCTCGGCCTCTGTCTCATCATCGCAGATCATATTCTCCATTGGCATGAAGGATCATCACACGTTTGTTGGTACATTCATTAGCATAGTGCCCACGCCCTTGGCACTTAAAACACTTCACATCTCTTGCACGCGAGCTTGTAGCTTCACTTTACCCTTATTTTGTTGTAGATGCTACTAGGCTTGGCTTCTTTTTGGCTGTGGCTTGCTTTCCTTTTGATAGCTCGGTTTATCTTCCTTAGAGGTCTGGTTCTATTGGAACCATAGCTGCCACGCGCATGACTTCTTCTCTTAACTTGCTGCTCCACCAAGATAGCTTTGTGTAGCCTTCCTCTATCTCCAAGTAGTGTTGCATCTCCACTCTATCTTGTATCTCACGGTTGGTCCACCAAGGAACCGTTGCCCTGGTCGCTTCAAGTCCTCAGATACACAAGCTCTTCGCATCAG
>NW_026015835.1:0-11559 GCF_020379485.1 Brassica napus | reverse complement strand
AACTATCACTAGAATTATACTTTTGGTAAGAAATGCCCTAGTCCATCCCCTTTATTCAATTTGAATTACAAACATGTCCGATTCATTAAGATAGTAAAACACACTATGTTGATTCATAATTATAGATTTATTTTCTTCGCAACAATAAATTTCATTTTAATGTACTTTATTATCCGTACTATTGTCTATACGTTAATTGGCCTTTTAATCATACTGACAATATATTTTTTATGAATACTTATATTTGTATATCCCTCTGCCTATCTTCTACGTATTTATTGACAATTATTCTGACAAAACAAAACATTAATAACAAAAATTAATTTTTTGTATTTGTTATATTTTGATGTTTCTATAAACGACTATAAATTACTAAAACAAAGTCCTCTCTTCGATGATTAAATGATTAAAACCCCAAGTATAAGTATAATTCATTTAATTAATATTACATTATATATTATTCCGTTTAATAAACAAACATCATTATCATTAACTCTTAGTTTCAAATTTACTTGAAAATATTTTTGGTGGTTTCTACGAACATTTCCCCAAACTTATTTTGTTAAATATTAACTTATATAAAACTATTAATCCCCTAAATTTTGTTATCAAATAATTTTTTTTTCTATAATATCCTCAATATAAAAAATACTATAGAAATCATGTTTAATATCATTTATTAATTATATACCAAATTACTATGTATGTAGATAGTTTATTTAAATGGTCATTCTATCCACAAATTTTACTTAAATATATTTTAAATACTTGCTGACTCAATTCATCACAATATATTTATTACTTATTGTTTTTTTTTATTCCTCGGTAATTAGTTCTTTATGTTTTTTGCACTGCCATATCCTTTTCTCCATTAAATCTATCACCGCCTGCTCAGACCCCTATCACAAGATTCTTTCTTGAACATATTCTATATTTTTATTTCTCCCCCCTTTCATTCCTATTACGATTAAATAATTATCACTTATTCTTTACTTCATTACATAACTTAAAAATTTAGGGTGTTTTCTAGATCTTCCACCTTTTTATATTCACTTAAATCCCAATATCCTCACATTAGTTTTTAACCCGTCAATATTTTTAAATCCTTTCCTGTTCAATTTTTTAGATCGTTACCATTTAGATCATTAATATCATTTTAAAATTTTCTTTACCAAATACAGTTTTTTTTAATAACAGAACGTTTATTTTTTATACCCCAATACTCTCTCCGTTTTTAAAGATAACCTTTTTATTTAGTATTTAAACAGTAGAATACAACATATAACACCGTATAAATGTATTTTCTGTATCTTTACCAATTAAACTAAATTAAGTTAATTCATTCATTTTGAATTTTTAAGAATAAGATTCAGGTATAAATAATCACTTTTCTAACAAGATCTTATTTTGAAAAAATCAAGTATGTATTTCTTAGTCCATTTGATTCTTCTTAATTCCATTGTTATTGCTAAACCTATTAATATTTTACATTATATTAAAACCATTAAACACTGTAATAACACTAATATATTTATTCTGTAATTTTTAAATTTTAATAACTTTTAACCAATAATAATTCACTGAAATCAATTAATATTTTTGAAGTTTACAATTTTTTCATAGAAAGTACAAAAATATACTTTTATAAAATATTTTTTCTTCTAAATCATATATCTCAATAAAACAGAGGGAATAACATTTAAAGAATAAAAATTAAAAAGTCTGCTTCATTCCACCTTTGCTTTTTCTTTAGAGTAGAACTTACTTTATTCTTCTATATTTAAGAAATAACATCTTTATTTTATTATATATTTAGAGTAATGCTATTATACAAAACTATATTAAACTAAATTTCATCTCTGTTATAAAAATTTCAATTTTAGAGAAAATATTAAAATACATTGGAAATAAGCTAACAACTTATAAATATCTATACTAACAAAGTTAAATTCTCTTTTAATAATGCCACATCAGTCAGTATTAACAAAAAAAAAAATGATAAATCATCACTACTTTAAAAATTTATTAATTCTTTTATATTTCTAACTTTTTTATTGGTGGTCCAGATATATTAATATAGCATCTAATAGTTCATTTGTATATTTATAATTAAATACTACATTTTCAACCTAGATTAATTATAGGTTCTAAAATCATAATTTTCTACATATATAGCTTCTAATATTAATAAAATTTATAACACTAATATAATACTAAAAAGACACATTTTATTTTTTAAATAGAAAAATATACATCTTCATCGGACTTTTGCTAAAGTAACCTAAAATTTGAAGTCAAATACAAATCCAAGTTCCTTTTTGATCAACTATATTTTTCATTTTCTTCCAATATAATCCTTCATTTTTTAAAAAATATTTACAAAATACCATTGTCATTTTTTTTAATTTTGAAAATTACATAACAACCCTAAACACCCTAAATACTTCTACTTCTTTACAAATATGCAATTATCATCACTTGGTTTCATCATTATTTAGATTTGTGTTGCAGAACAGATTTATTTTTATACATACGCTTAGACGACGTAAATTACTATGTATTATGCCAGTAGACGCACATGTTACTTTTACAATTGTCAAGATTTTAGTCAATGCACAATGCTCGAATTAAAATCACATGTTCATTGAATATAATCGGTCAAAATTTTAAAGCTTGTACATTGAAACGCGGAAAAATTGCGAAATATGATTCACACTTGATTTCAAATGCAAAAGTAAACCCAAACTTAAATCAAATGCAAAACTAATTAGAAAAGACTATTGAAATTACAACCAGCCTCTTGTGAACAAACAAAAAACCGAAGTTTTTTACGTTTCTAACCCCCCGTAAGTCGTCTGTCCAGACGACTTTACAGTCGTCCAGACGAGTTACTGGAAAGTCGTCTGGACTAGTTCTACTTAGAAATAATTTAAAATTTTTGTAAAAAATATTTTGATAAGTGAAAAATTGAAATCATGTAATTAACATATGTTTTAAGAGATATAAATTAAGATATAACAAAAGTTAATTGTTTTCAACATAGATGAGTGAAAGTAGTGAGTCATGATATTCTTTGGTTTAGGTTTTGCCAACATATGTTGTAGTATTGTATGTGTTCTTAGGGTTAGATTTTGGAATGCATAAATGTTTTTTTGAAAACTTTAAAATTTACCTAAGTGTGTTTATTTGTGTATAGTAAACACTATTTAAGTATAACTACGGCTTTATAACGTGGTTAGTTAGTTAATTTAGTCAATTTAGTTTAGGGGTTAAATTTAGGGTCTGGGACGACTTACTAGTAAGTCGTCTGATGTACAGTATTCAACAGGTCCCAAACCGGACCGAACCTTTAATTTTTCAATGTACTTTTAAACCTAACCGGATTATTTACCGGACATATAAGGTGTTTTTTTTATTCACTGTTTCGCGAAATTCAGAAAACCCTAACGCCGTTTCTCTCAAAGGCGATTTCGAAGGCGATTTTCGTCGATTCTCTCTAATCCATCGTTCTCACCGCCGGTTATCTCTCCGCCGTTATCACCGTCGTTCTCACCACCGTTCTCACAGCCGCTTCCTCTATATAAGATCTGAGAGGAAACCCTAGCGCGCATTCTCTCAGAGGCGTCTCGTTGAACTCCGCCGCCGGTAAGTTATATCTCTTACTGTCGAGTGATTGATTGAGGAAAAGATGAACATAAAACGTTGTCTCTATCAATTATACACTCGTTCTTTTTTTCACGTCTATTTTTGCAGATATATAACGCTATGTCGAAGGCGACTATATCTTCTCCGAATTTTCAGGTCTGCTTTAAAATGTTCTACTGGAAGTCTTGGAAGACTTATAATTAAGTCGTCTGCAAAGTCTTCCGCTGGAAGTCTGGAAGACGACTTAATTATAAGTCTTTGATTGTTTTGAGATGGTTGTCTTTGATTGTTTTGCAGGAAAAAAAATGGATATACCAGAACTCCCCCGTATGATACATACATTAGGGGAAGAGCCCCCCCGCAGTGCATAGCATTTCGTATCATACTTGTTGGACGTTGCATACTGCTTTAAAGAAAGCTCTTCATGATGACGAATATGAAGAGCTGAAGGAGTCGAAGTTGGGAGTTTTCATCAAGTTCCAAGAGCTGGGATTTGATTGGGCTTCAAGGCTGGTTCACTACATGCTCGGTTTCCAGCTGGACATAAAGAAGAAGTATGAGCTGTGGAGTCTCGTTGGTCCAGAACCTGTGAGGTTTTCACTGTTAGAGTTTGAAAACCTCACTGGTCTAAACTGCGAGTACATCGAGGACCTGAGGGACCTCACTGTGTTGTTACAAAGGAGTTGACTTCTTTCTGGGAGATGTTGGGAGTTCATGTCGAAGTTGGGCCATCTACTCAGGAGATAATAGCAGCATTTGAGAGATGCGAAGGGTGGTCTCGGGATGATCGCAAGCGGCTCGCGTACCTTGCCATCTTCACTGGATACATTGAAGGGAGAAAATATTCAACCCCTACACGGGTTAGTCTGGCAAGGCTAGTGATGAGAGCTAGAACGGTTTGAGAATTATCCATGGGGGAGAGTCGCGTTTAAGGTGCTGATGGACTCTGTGAAGGGCAGAGATATTTCGGGTTGTTACACTATTAATGGGTTTGCGCAAGCTCTCCAGGTCTGGGTGTACACAGCTCTGCCGGAATTGGGTGCTAATTATGGTAATCCTCTCCCAAACAATCCGTCTCCACCGATACTGGCTTACAAGGGTCGCAAAGGACGCAGAAACTTATAATTAAGTCGTCTGATAAGTCTTCCAACTGGACGACTTAGTAGAAGACTTATAATTAAGTCGTCTGGAAAGTTCCAGCTGGATGACTTAGTAGAAGACTTATAATTAAGTCGTCTGGGAAGACTATCCAGACTACTTAATTATAAGTCTTCTACTAAGTCTTCCAGCTGGAAGACTTTCCAGACGACTTAATTATAAGTCGTCTACTAAGTCGTCCAGCTGGAAGACTTTCCAGACGACTTAATTATAAGTCGTCTGCGAAGTCTTTTCTTTCCATCTTTCTTAATCCGTCAAATATCTAAGTTCATATCTTCTATTTACTGCAGACTAGGGTGATCAACTTTGTTCAGAAGGACATTGGTGAAATGTTTCCAAAATGGGAGTTTGATGTTGAGGACACGCCCGCGGAGAACATAATTAAACTCATGTTTGTAAAGAAACCGTGGAAGTGGACCATGGATTGCTGGGAAGTCACCGGTACTTGGGTCAATACAAAGCCGGCGGTTGTGAGTCCAGCGAAGAAAAAGGTAGTGAAGGAAGACAGTCCAAGACCTCGAAAGAAGAAAGCTCGTAAAGGGCTAGTGAAGAGGCAGCTGCAGTGGCTAGTGAAGAGGCAGCTGCAGAGGCTAGTGAAAAGGTTCATACGACTGTTGGTGGGTTGACCAAAGAGGATATTAAAACCATGTTCAAGGACATAGTTGATGCCATGAGGGAAGGGTTTGGGACGTGCCTTAAGGAGATCAAGTATCTGTCGGAAAGGGTGGAAGCTGTGGAGAAGAAGGTTGGTATCACCACAAAACGGAAAGGGACATCAGCTCAAAACACTACCCCTCCACCTAAACCGACGCTCGAACCCGGGGTTAGTAACGAATCCTCTCCCAACAAGAGATTGACTAGACAAAGTCTTAAGAATAAGAACTGAAAAGTTGCATTTGCTTTGTTTCTTGTATGTCAGAACATGTGTGCTTTGTTTATAGTGTATGAAATGGATCTTTGGACAAAGTCATTGGTTATTATTTGTTTGAAATGGATCTTTGGTTATTATTGTATAAACCCATCTTGTATATTGCAGAGTGAAAGTGTTAATGGGACGAACGGGGAAGGAAGAGCTTGCCGGAGGATAACGGTCCAGATGTGCCCGCAGATGCTAGTTCCTCGAAAGATAAAGCTCCAGAACCGAGCCTTGTTCTATTGAACAAAAATCAATCCACTGTTTCAGATTTACAGAAGGAGGACGCTAGATATCTGGAAAAGAGTGATGCTGCTTTGGCACTTTGCCGTGCAAAGAGTGTTCGAACAAGGAAACTTGCTGCCTCACAGCAATCTCCTTATACGGCAAACAGCACGGCCAAAGTGATCATTCCAAACAAAAGGCTTTATCCAGGCTATAATCCTTTTGCACCAATTGACAAGAAGAAGTTGAAGGAGCTCGCTGATTGGTTGAAAACTTGTCCGTAAGTGTTTGCTTTTCCCATAATAGCTTGCTTTAGTCTACAAAAACTGATTGCTTTTCAACATTTTGTGTTTGCAGTCATTATAGAACACCTCTCAATAAAAAACCACGTACAAGTAGAACTTGGTGGTATCAAATCCTCCGGACCTCCTTAGAGTGGCTGGAGGACTGTGTAAGTCTTCTGCTATGACTTAGATGACTTACTGATAAGTTTCTTTGTAGACGACTTACCAATAAGTCGTTTGGTAAGTCATCTACGTAGAAGACTTACCAGACGACTTACTGTAAGTCGTCTGATATCTTCTGACTTGTACCCATTTTATATGCAGCATATTGATGCTTGGATTAATGTGCAGGAAGAGGTACGACGCTAACCCACAACATTTCAGGAGCGAGAGAATGTGCTTCCTTGATCATCTCTTTGCTCAGCAATGGAGATTCAACTACAAGGATTTTAAGGACTCGGAGCCCGATCAGAACGGTTTAGGAAAAGACTCCCTGGTGGGGCGTGGAATTATTACAGGCACTATACCATCATTTTGCCAATCGAACAAGGTTTGGGGGACGGATATTGATGATGTCTATGCGCCAGTGAACTACAACGACACTCATTGGATTGCTATGTGGATATCGATCCCTAAGAGGCACATAGTCGTCTGGGACAGCATTTGTTCCAGTATCTCCCCAGAAGAACTCGATGTGGTAATGGAGCTTTTCTCTACATGGTCCCTTATCTGCTTGTTGAGTGCGCTTCCTCAGACGAACAACGTGCCCAATACAGCCTGGAGCCATTCACATATGAGAGACCGACCAATATACCTCCGGCCCGAGCTGGTGATTGTGGCGTGTACACTCTAAAGTACATTGAATGTCATGCTCTTGGGATAAGTTTAGTAAAAAGACTTTGCTAAGGCCAACGGGAAGACTATGAGGGATAAGATGGCGGTGGATATATTTCAAGAGCTTCCTGACGCGCATGAGTCCGAAAACAAGGACAATGATGCCAACCTGGGTGCGTATGAGGGGTGATAAATAGGCTTCGTTAGATTATTTTGTACGATAGATTAGGCTGATGTGTGTATTTGAACTTGATCCCTATTTTGTATTTGAACTTGATCCCTATTTTGTAACTATATTCTGCGCAAAAGACTTACAGTTAAGTCGTCTGGAAAGTCTTCTGAGCAGTGACCTTTTGTAACTATATTTCGGATAATATAAAGGGCAAGACCATCTCAAATTTTTTTGGTAGTGCAATTTGACAAAGAAGTTGACACAGATAAGTTCATAACACAAATTTTTAATACATAGACTAAACCTGGACGACTAACTGGACGACTTCTGGACGACTTAATTGAAGGTCTTCTGGAAGACTAAACACTGGACGACTAACTTGAAGGTCTTCTGGAAGAAAAAACCCTGGACGACTAACTGGACGACCTTCTGGACGACTTAATTGAAGGTCTTCTGGAAGACTAAACACTGGACGACTAACTTGAAGGTCTTCTGGAAGAGAAAAACCCTGGACGACTAACTGGACGACCTTCTGGACGACTTAATTGAAGGTCTTCTGGAAGACTAAACACTGGACGACTAACTTGAAGGTCTTTGGAAGAGAAAAACCTGGACGATTAACTGAACGACCTTCTGGACGACTTACTTGAAGATCGTCCACGTCATTTTACATTGTGGTTTCGTATGGCCAGTTTCCTTGCATTTTGAGCATCTATAAACCTTGTGTTGCTTCCGGGGTTTGCGTCCTCTCATCCTGGATAGCTCCAACCAAGATTGCCATCTTGATTTCTTCTGTCTTCCGGACCACGCTTTTCATCCGGAGGAAAGCATGTGCGTTCCTCAACTTGTTGTCCAACACAAGGATATATATTCTCTGAGTATCCTGCAAACAGAAAATCCTTTGAGTACACTGGACATACAAGTGTGGAGATATGCAAACCAGCAGATGTTCCAGCAGCTATAGCATGAGAGCAAGTATTTCTCCACTGCATAGACACCACAATCACACTTTCATGTTCCAAATCAACCACACAGTCCATTTCCAACAACCACAGTCCATTTTGCCACCTTTCACAAAGAATCGCCATCCATCAATTGGTTGTACCGTCATCGTATCCGCTATCTCCGATCGAAAGCAAGCAAGTATTCAACACCTCGACTATGTTGAGTTGGGAGACTCAAAGCATCTTCTCTCCTTTTCCAAAACCACTTTCCTAGCTTCTCCCTTATGAACTCCAACAGGAACTGAACCGGAAATCCTCTAGCTCGCTTCAGAGCGGAATTAATAGATTCAGCGATGTTTCTTGTCTTTATGTTGTACATGTCCCCTGACAATAAACCCTTGACCATAGGCTGACGTCGGCATTCTCCAAATACGTTGCAAGGTCCGGGTTTGCACTCCGTATCTCAGCCATGTACCGGTCAAAATCTGAAACCGTATGAGCTAAGCAGCACCTTTCACCAAGTACAAGAGATGTTTCCCTTTATACTTTTTGACAATGTTATCTTGAAGGTGATAATAACATATTCCTCGGGTTGCCCAAGGAAACACCTTATCACACGCACTTTTAATGGCCGCGTGCCGGTCGGAGACTATCACCAGAGGCTGCTCATCAGATACACAACTAGCCAATTTTGTGAAAAACCATTCCCAAGAAGGTTCATCTTCAGCATCTACGATCCCAAAAGCCAATGGAAATATCTGAAAATTCCCATCTTGTGCGGCTGCAACTAACATAACACCTCCATACTTTCCACTTAGGTGAGTCCCATCCACCACAATGACCCTTCTCTGATACTTAAAACCTTTGATAGAAGCTCCAAAAGAGAGAAATAGATACTTAAATCTATTGATAGAATCAAGTTCTATAGCCGTGATAGAATCGGGATTTGCTAAGGAGATTTGCTCGAGATATGATGGCAGACGCGAATACCCATCTTCTGCTGATCCTCTCACCAATGTTTGTGCATATAAAAGTGCTTGTATGAAGTGGTGTGAATCAAGCGTCATGCCAAACATGTTCTTCATTGCATCAGTGATATGCTGGATTCAACCCATCAATGATTCCAACACGATCAATGAAAAGCCTACCAACATACTTCGGAGTACAGTGTCTCCGCTGAGCGAGTCGGTCTCCCACTGAGCATGTATGTTTTTCCACATACTTTGTTACCCAAAACGTGTTTGTCCCATGTTTCACACTCGCTCTGACCTTCCATTGACAACCACTAACCGGACATGTTGTCACAAGGAGAGTTTTCGTTGACTTGTATATTCTGAAGGAGAACCTAAACCTCACTGCTGTCAACCGCAGCTCTGAAAGCAGTGCATCCTTGCTAACAAAACTCTGGTTGACATAGATACTGTTACCATTCGATCTTCTCCTTCAATCTTTTTGATATCTTCAAAACACATATCATCATCTTCCTCATCCTCATCTTCAACCTTTCCATAAACACTGTAATCCTCACCATTCTCGTCCGCTTCAGCAACAATAGAGATACCAGCATCCTCCTCCCCATCGTCCTCCTCCCATCATCCTCCTCCCCATTATCCTCCAAATCATCATCATCATCTTCAAAACATTCATCAGCTTCATCATCTTCTTCCCTGAACTCTGAAACCGTTTCCACCTTGCTACGGCTTGATACACAAACCGTACTCCATGCGTTTTGGTTATCTCGAGCAAGTTTCGAACTTGTCTATCACTTGTAACATGAATAGGAGGGTGTCTGGAGCCTGCATCATTTCTGCTGGTAATGAGTAGGTTATCTCCACAGATTTTGTGCTCATGTCCAGGTTATAATCTTCTTGAGCCATTGCAAGAAGTTCAGCATGTGTCGAACCTTCCCCCAAAAAATGATTCTCGCTCCTTTGACATTATCAACCACAAAATCCCAACGGCAATCTTTCAACAACCATTCTCCATACACTGCATGTAACTGACGCATCATCTACAAAAATTCAAAATAAAACACATTAGTAAACATAGAGAAAATGAAAGTTTACTAAACATTGACGCAGACGACATACCAGTAAGTCGTCTGGAAGACTTACCAGTAAGTCGTCCAAACAGGTCATTTTTGCAATTGAATTTTAAATAGGACGACTTACAAGTAAGTCGTCCAGCTTTGTTTGTTAAAAAAAAACCCTAGACGACTTACTGGTAAGTCGTCTAGGATAAACGGGTTAGTTTTGCATTTGACCGAATTGTGTCAGATATTTGACTTTCCTGGACGACTTACCAGTAAGTCGTCTCCGGGAAAACAAAAATTTCAATATTTTATTAAAGCTAGACGACTTATTTGTAAGTCTTCTCAGGTTAGTTTGATTCGAATAATCGAAAAAGAAACTTAAATATTTAACTTTACCCAGACGACTTACTTGAAAGTCGTCCAGGTAGACGACGTACGAAAAAGAAGTCGTCCGAGATAAGCAAGGTTTGACCAGAATCTAGGAAATAAATCTGGACGACTTTGCTTATCCTGGACGACTTTCAAGTAAGTCGTCTTACTTGACGACTTCCGCGTAAGTCGTCTGGGAAAAGTTAAATATTTAAGTTTTATTTTCCAATTGCAAAAGTAACCTGAGACGACTTACAGATAAGTCGTCCAGCTTTAATAAAATATTGAATTTTTTTTTCCCGGAGACGACTTACTGGTAAGTCGTCCAGGAAAAATCAAATATCTGACACAATTCGGTCAAATGCAAAACTAACCCGTTTATCCTAGACGACTTATCAGTAAGTCGTCTAGGGTATTCTCTAGATTTTTTTTTAACAAACAAAGATGACGACTTACAAGTAAGTCGTCCGTTTGACCAGAAGACCAGTCTGTTCGTGGGAAGACTTACCCGTAATTCTGGGTAGAAGTCTTCTACACGAACAGATCTGGAAAAAAATTCAATTTCATACCTTAAACTAGTGAGATGACTTCCTTAGCACACATAGTCTTCTCCAACCACCCAGAATCTCAAACGAAAGTAACCCCCAAGAATAGTATGCTTGAATGGCTCTATCAACCATAAAAAAATTTGAATCAAAGGCTTGAGTTTTTTGGATGAATATGGAGGCAAAGTGAAAGAGATGTTGTTTTAGTTCATAACAAGTGAGAAAGAGAGAGTGTAAATCGATTTTAGGTGCATTAAGAGCTTCAATTGGTTGTTCATGGTGGTTGGGGTATTGATGACAATGACAATCTTGTAATTACTTGAAGATGATGAGGGTGAGAGAGTAAAAATGTCATTTTCGGAGAAAAAAAAAATTTGATGGCATTTTCGTGAATTATATGAACTTGTGGGGTGAATAAGACAAAAAAAATCCAAAAAA